>NC_069500.1:1076967950-1077027628 GCF_027579735.1 Bombina bombina
GAATTGAGGGCCCCCGATCCGGGACCGGATCTAGTGGGGGGCAGACTTTCCCTCTTCGCCCAGGCTTGGGCAAGAGATGTTCAGGATCCCTGGGCGTTAGAGATCATATCTCAGGGATACCTTCTGGACTTCAAATCCTCTCCCCCAAGAGGGAGATTTCATCTGTCAAGGTTGTCAAAAAACCTAACAAAGAAGGAAGCGTTTCTACGCTGCGTACAAGATCTTTTATTAATGGGAGTGATCCATCCAGTTCCGCGGTTGGAACAAGGACAAGGGTTTTACTCAAATCTGTTTGTAGTTCCCAAAAAGAGGGAACCTTCAGGCCAATCTTGGATTTAAAGATCCTAAACAAATTCCTAAGAGTTCCATCGTTCAAGATGGAAACTATTCGAACAATTTTGCCCATGATCCAAGAGGGTCAGTACTTGACCACAGTGGATTTAAAGGATGCTTACCTTCACATACCGATTCACAGAAGTCATTACCGGTATCTAAGGTTTGCCTTTTTAGACAGGCATTACCAGTTTGTAGCTCTTCCATTCGGACTGGCTACGGCTCCAAGAATCTTCACAAAGGTTCTGGGCACTCTTCTGGCGGTACTAAGACCGCGAGGAATTTCAGTAGCTCCGTACTTAGACGACATACTGATACAAGCTTCAAGCTTTCAAACTGCCAAATCTCATACAGAGATAGTACTGGCATTTCTAAGGTCGCATGGATGGAAAGTGAACGAAGAGAAAAGTTCTCTCTTTCCACTCACAAGAGTTCCCTTCCTGGGGACTCGGATAGATTCTGTCAGGTAAATCTTCATTTCTACAGAATCTATCAGACAGAGGACAGGTTAACAAAACTTCAAAATGCATGCCGTGTCCTTCATTCCATTCAAGAGACCAGAAATTCTCTTCTATGGTGGCTTTATCGGCCACATCTGTCCAGGGGAATGCCATTCAGCAGGCCAGACTGGTCAATTGTAACAACAGACGCCAGCCTACTAGGTTGGGGCGCTGTCTGGAATTCTCTGAAGGCTCAGGGACTATGGAATCAGGAGGAGAGTCTTCTTCCAATAAACATTCTGGAATTGAGAGCAGTCCTCAATGCTCTTCTGGCTTGGCCCCAGTTAGCAACTCGGGGGTTCATCAGGTTCCAGTCGGACAACATCACGACTGTAGCTTATATCAACCATCAGGGAGGGACAAGAAGCTCCCTAGCAATGATGGAAGTATCGAAGATAATTCGCTGGGCAGAGTCTCACTCTTGCCACCTGTCTGCAATCCACATCCCGGGAGTGGAGAACTGGGAGGCGGATTTCTTAAGTCGTCAGACTTTTCATCCGGGGGAGTGGGAACTTCATCCAGAGGTCTTTGCCCAAATACTTCCACGTTGGGGCAAACCAGAGATAGATCTCATGGCGTCTCGACAGAACGCCAAGCTTCCGCGCTACGGGTCCAGATCCAGGGATCCGGGAGCGGTCCTGATAGATGCCTTGACAGCACCATGGACCTTCAGGATGACTTATGTGTTTCCACCTTTCCCGATGCTTCCTCGATTGATTGCCAGAATCAAACAGGAGAAAGCATCAGTGATTCTAATAGCGCCTGCATGGCCACGCAGGACTTGGTATACAGATCTGGTGGACATGTCATTCTGTCCACCTTGGTCGTTACCTCTGAAACAGGACCTTCTGATTCAGGGTCCTTTCAAACATCAAAATCTAACTTCTCTGAAGCTGACTGCTTGGAAATTGAACGCTTGATCTTATCAAAGCGTGGTTTTTCTGAGTCAGTTATTGATACCTTAATACAGGCTAGGAAGCCTGTCACCAGAAAGATTTACCATAAAATATGGCGTAAATACCTATATTGGTGCGAATCCAAAGGTTACTCTTGGAGTAAGGTTAGGATTCCTAGGATATTGTCTTTTCTACAAGAAGGTTTAGAAAAGGGGTTATCCGCTAGTTCCTTAAAGGGACAGATCTCAGCTCTGTCCATTCTGTTACACAAGCGTCTGTCAGAAGTTCCAGACGTTCAGGCTTTTTGTCAGGCTTTGGCCAGGATTAAACCTGTGTTTAAAGCTGTGGCTCCACCATGGAGTTTAAACCTTGTTCTTAACGTTTTACAGGGTGTTCCGTTTGAACCCCTTCATTCCATTGATATAAAGTTGTTATCTTGGAAAGTTCTATTTTTAATGGCTATTTCCTCGGCTCGAAGAGTCTCTGAGTTATCAGCCTTACATTGTGATTCTCCTTATTTGATTTTTCACTCGGATAAGGTAGTTCTGCGTACTAAGCCTGGGTTCTTACCTAAGGTAGTCACTAACAGGAATATCAATCAGGAGATTGTTGTTCCATCCTTGTGCCCAAATCCTTCTTCGAGGAAGGAACGTCTTTTGCACAATCTGGATGTAGTTCGTGCCCTTAAATTTTATTTACAGGCAACTAAAGATTTTCGACAAACGTCTTCCCTGTTTGTCGTTTACTCTGGTCAGAGGAGAGGTCAAAAAGCTTCTGCTACCTCTCTCTCTTTTTGGCTTCGTAGCATAATTCGTTTAGCTTATGAGACTGCTGGACAGCAGCCTCCTGAAAGAATTACAGCTCATTCCACTAGAGCTGTGGCTTCCACTTGGGCCTTTAAGAATGAGGCCTCTGTTGAACAGATTTGCAAGGCTGCAACTTGGTCTTCGCTTCATACTTTTTCCAAATTTTACAAATTTGACACTTTTGCTTCCTCGGAGGCTATTTTTGGGAGAAAGGTTCTTCAGGCAGTGGTTCCTTCTGTATAAAGAGCCTGCCTATCCCTCCCGTCATCCGTGTACTTTTGCTTTGGTATTGGTATCCCACAAGTAATGATGACCCGTGGACTGATCACACTACAGAAGAAAGGAATTTATCAGGTAAGCATAAATTATGTTTTTTACATTTCTGCAGTGTTTGCGTTTAGCTGTAATTTTCCTCTTACTGTACCCACACATATTATATACCGTTTTTCTCGTCATTAAATGGACTTTCTAAAGATACCATTATTTTCATCATATCTTATAATTTACTAAAAAAAAATAATGATAAAATGAGGAAAAAATGGAAAAAAACACACTTTTTCTAACTTTGACCCCCAAAATCTGTTACACATCTACAATCACCAAAAAACACCCATGCTAAATAGCTTATAAATTTTGTCCTGAGTTTAGAAATACCCAATGTTTACATGTTCTTTGCTTTTTTGCAATTTATGGGGCAATAAATACAAGTAGCACTTTGCTATTTCCAAACCACTTTTTTTCAAAATTAGCGCTAGTTTCTTTGGAACCCTGATATCTGTCAGGAATACCTGAATATCCCTTGACATGTATATATTTTGTTTTAGAAGACATTTTGGTATATTTCATGCCACCATTTCACCGCCAAATGCGATAAAAAAAAAAAGTTCACTTTTTCACAAATTTTGTCACAAACTTTAGGTTTCCCACTGAAATTATTTACAAACAGCTTCTGCAATTATGGCACAAATGGTTGTAAATGCTTCTCTGGGATCACCTTTTTTCAGAAATAGCAGACTTATATGGCTTTGACATTGCTTTTTGGTAATTAGAAGGCCGCTAAATGCCGCTGCGCACCACACATGTTTTATGCCCAGGAGTGAAGGGGTTAATTAGGGAGCTTGTATGGTTAATTTTAGCTGTAGTGTAGTAGACAACCCCAAGTATTGATCTAGGCCCATTTTGGTATATTTTATGCCACCATTTCACCGCCAAATGCGAGCAAATAAAAAAAAAAAAAACTTTACATTTTTCACAATTTTAGGTTTCTCACTGAAATTATTTACAAACTGCTTGTGCTATTATGGCAGAAATTGTTGTAAAAGCTTCTCTGGGATCCCCTTTGTTCAGAAATAGCAGACTTATATGGCTTTGGCGTTGCTTTTTGGTAATTAGAAGGCCGCTAAATGCTGCTGCGCACCACACGTGAATTATGCCCAGCAGTGAAGGGGTTAAATTAGGGAGCTTGCAGGGTTAATTTTAGAGATCAGCCTCCCACCTGACACATCCCACCCCCTGATCCCTCCCAAACAGCTCTCTTCCCTCCCCCACCCCACAATTGTTACCGCCATCTTAAGTACTGGCAGAAAGTCTGCCAGTACTAAATACGTTTTTTTTTTTTTTTTTTTTTAAATAAAAATTATAAAATATATTTTAGTTGTGATGGACCCCTGCCTTAGCACCAACCTCCCTGATCCTCCCTGATCCCCCCCCCCCCCCTCAGCTCTCTAACCCTCTCCCCTACCTAATTACCGCCATCTTGGGTACTGGCAGCTGTCTGCCAGTACCCAGTTTGGCCCCACAAACCAAACTGTTTTAATTTTATTTATAACTTTTATTTGTATGTTTAATTATTTCTGTAGTGTAGCAGCCCCCCCCCCCCCACAATACCCCCACCCCCTCCCAGATCCTTTTAAATGTAAAACAAAAACTTTTCATTGGTGTCAGTGTGGCTAATGCGCGCATGTGCGCGCGCATGTGCACATGCACACCCATGCACGCGCGCGCGCATCGTGCACACGCTCCCTCCTCCCACCAGACAAAGGCACCATCACTACCGGTGCAGAGAGGGCCACAGAGTGGCTCTCTCTGCATTGGAGGCTTGTAAAGGGGTATTGCAGGATGCCTCCATATCGAGGCATCACTGCAATACCCTCAGAGCTGCTGGAAGCGATTGTGATCACTTCCAGCACTCTGTTAGACAACTGACGTACCAGGTACGTCTATTGTCATTAACAGTTAGTTTTTGCATGACGTACCTGGTACGTCAGTTGTCATTAAGGGGTTAAACCTCAATAAAAGAAAATGAATATAAAACAAATCTGCTTTTGGCTTATTTCAGTTATCGACATCGCCGAACTGAACAGGAAGAAGATGAGGAGCTCTTGACAGAAAGTTCCAAGGCAACTAATATTTGTACAAGATTTGAAGACTCCCCTTCTTGTAAGTTTATTTCTGTTTGATTGTAGCATATAAAGGTCAAGAAAATGTTCATGTTATAAGATTTTTCATACCGATTAATGACTCATTGATTAGTTTTCTTTCTAATGACATGGTGAATCCACGGAATCATCAATTACTGTTAAAGGGACACTGAACCTAATATTTTTCTTTCGTGATTCAGATAGAGCATGCAACTTTCTAATTTACTCTTATTAAATTGTCTTCATTCTCTTCTTATCTTTATTTGAAATGCAAGAATGTAAGTTTAGATGTCGGCCCATTTTTGGTGATCAACCTGGGTTCTTCTTGCTGATTGAATTAATTTAACCGACCAATAAACAAGTGCTGTCCATAGTTCTGAACCTAAAATAGTTGATGCCATTTTCAAATAAAATTAGCAAGATAACAAGAAATTGATAATAGGAGTAAATTAGAAAGTTGCTTAAAATTGCATGCTCTATCTGATTCCCGAAAGAAAAAAAATGGGTTCAGTGTCCCTTTAAGAATATCACTCCTGGCCAGCAGGAGGCAAAGAGCACCACAGCAAAGCTGATATATAGCACTTCCTACCCACAATCCCCCAGTCATTCTTTGCCTGCGTTGCAAGGAGGTACATTTTCAGTGTCTTAAAAGAAGTTTACTTCAATCAAGATTTTTATTATTTTAAAGCAGAGAAGGTTTGCTCTGACTTTCCTTGGTTTTAGCCGTATCCCACGTAAGTCGCTCCAGTAGGGCAGTGGTGGCTTTTAAGCAGTTGGGAACTTGTGAGGTACAATCATCACTGTGTTTTCTCAACAGATTTGCTGCCCTATTCAGAAGACCTGAGTAAGTTTACTCAGATCTTTCTTTCTCCACAGGTCCATGTGAGTAGTGGCATCCTCTCAAACCGGGTGAGCTGTCCTCCTGCCGGACAGCTAGATGTACAGGTAAGTGCCTTTTTGTATTCTGGGGCTAGGATGTTGGCACTGATTGGGTTAAGGATCCTAAGGTAATCTGCATTTAACTATAGGACACATTATCCTTTAAGAGGATTATTTTGGCAGTAAGCAGGCACTTTGTCATGTGAGGGAGACTTAGGTTAATCGTTCTTAAACTCTTGAATTATCTCTCTATTGGGGGCTTCATTGTTCTAAAATGTTTAAGCATACTCATACGCTAATCCTCTTATTCAGAGTGATTGAGGTTTTATTTGGAGATCGCTTTTTCTTTTACAAGATATGACGAGTCCACGGATTTCATCCTTAGGGATTACGCCTCCTGGTCAGCAGGAGGAGGCAAAGGGCACCACAGCAGAGCTGTATATATAGCTCCGCCCTTCCCTCCCACTCCAGTCATTCTCTTTGTCTGTGTTAGTGATAGGAAGAGGTAAAGTGAGGTGTTAGTTTAGATTCTTCAATCAAGAGTTTGTTTTTAAATGGTGCCAGTGAGTACTATTTTTCTCAGGGTAGAGCATCAGGTGTTTCAACAATGGGAACTGAGGAGATTCTACATTCTCGCTTCACTCCCCATGCTGGTGCTGCCCTGCTGATGGTCTTATCAGATATTACATAAGGCCCTATTTGTCCCCACAGATCTACAGGAGATGATGACAAGAGACCTCTTCTTCGCGTGGGACAGGTTCATTAGGTGATCAGCACTGCGGTATGCACAGTCTTTTTGTTTCTGGGGAGACAGTGTAGCTCAGAACAGACTGGACGTTAGTTGCTGCAACACAAAAGGGGTAATCAACTTCTTGCAAGAAGTTTTATTTACCTAGCTGTTTCCTCTCTTATACTATCTGTGTATAGCAGTGGGTTGGTGTACTTATGTGACCCGATTTCATGAAGGGGGCAGAAACGGTGGCAGACTGTTTGACGCTGGGGACTGTTTGGGACAAAGATCCTATGGATAAAAAGGTTCTTACTCCGTTAATTGCATTTATTTAATGTGGCAACAGTTTCTTGAGGGGACACATTGATTTCTATGCAAGTCGGGTCTACCCGACATTGATTTTTCCCATGCGGTGTTTTTCTATGGGGTTTTTCTTATACCGCCCACGAAGGGTGGGGCTTACGTTCGCGCGCTTAGCCGCGCACTTGCTATTCCGGCTTCCGACAGTCACGGAGGGGTATTTCGAAGCTCCTGTGTTTCCTAGGTCCGCTTGGTTTCAGTTGTTCAAGATCGCAAGCGGACTTAGGCAGCGGTTCACGGAGGGCCTCTTTTGTTAGTTGTGAGTTAGGCGCCACAGCGGAGCTGTGGTTTGGTGCAGGGGTTAATTTTAGTCATAACACAAAAAGGACTATTATAACCTAACGATTGTGAATAGGTTTTGTTATAACAACTTCCTATTTCTATTTGTTGCACGTTTGCAGTAAAATTTGTATCTTTTTAAATTTTAAAGGCACAGTACATATATTGTTTCATTTTATATCTGACACAACCAATATTGCTCTTTGTTTTTCTTTTTATCATGGCTGACCTACTGGAACATACTTGTTCTATGTGCTTAGCTGCCAATGTAGAACCCCCTCTTACATTTTGTCCCTCCTGTACTGAGGGCCTTACAGTTTAAAGATCACATTTTCTTTAAGACTAGCATATCTAAGGATGCTTCTCAGCTTGATTAGACTCGGGGTATGCCGCAACTTTCTCCCCAAGCGTCACAGCCTTTAACACCCGCTCAAGCGCCATCAACTGCGTTCACCTCATTTACTCTACAGGATATGGCGGCAGTTATGTCATCTACTCTTACAGAAGTTTTGTCTAAGTTACCAGTGTTGCAAGGCAAACGTAGTAGAAGAGAGGACCAGGTGGTCCAGGCGACATCTGACTCTTTGATGGCTATCTCTGATGTACACTCCAAGGGCTCTGAAGTGGGAGGTAGGGAGACTCTATCTGAAGGGGTATTGTCTGATTCAGGAAGTACATTGCCCCAGACAGATTCTGACTTAATGTCCTTCAGATTTAAGCTTGAACACCTCCGTCTGTTGCGGGAGGTTTTGCTGACTCTGGATGACTGTGACTCTATTGTGGTACCACCAGAGAAATTGTGTAAGATGGACAAATATTTAGAGGTCCCTTCTTATTCTGATGTTTTTCTGATTCCTAAGCGAATTTCGGAAATTATTACATGGGAAAGACCAGGTGTTCCGTTTTAGCTGACACCGTTCGGGATTCTTGGCAAACGGTCCCTAAGGTGGAGGGAGCTATATCTACCCTGGTTAAGCGTACGACTATCCCTATTGAGGACAGTTGTGCTTTCAAGGACCCTATGGACAAAAAGTTGGAGGGTCTTCTAAAAAAGCTATTTATTCATCAAGGGTTTCTATTGCAGCCGACGGCCTGCATTGTACCAGTCACAACGGCGGCCGCCTTTTGGTTTGATGCCTTAGGAAGAGTCCACTTAAGACAGACTTCTTTAGAGGAAATACTAGATAGAATAAAGGCCCTTAAGCTGGCGAGTTCTTTTGTTACGGATGCCGCTTTCCAGATCGCCAAATTGGCGGCTAAGAATGCAGGATTTGCTATTTTAGCAGAGCCTTATGGTTAAAATCTTGGTCTGCGAATGTGTCCTCTAAATCCAAGCTTTTGGCTATTCCTTTCAAGGGTAAGACCCTATTTGGGCCTGACTGGAAAGAGATCATTTCTGACATTACGGGAGGTAGGGATCACCTCCTACCTCGGGATAAAACATCTAAGCAGAGGGGCAGACAGAGTAATTTTAGTTCCTTTCGAAATTTCAAGGGAGTCCCCTCTTCAGCTAAAAGGGAATGCAATCAAATAAAAAAAAAAAAAAAAAAAAAAAAACGTTCACTTTTTCACAAACTTTAGGTTTCTCACTGAAATGATTTACAAACGGCTTGTGCAATTATGGCACAAATGGTTGTAAATGCTTCTCTGGGATCCCCTTTGTTCAGAAATAGCAGACATATATGGCTTTAGCGTTGCTTTTTGGTAATTAGAAGGCCGCTAAATGCCACTGCGCACCACACGTGTATTATGCCCAGCGGTGAAGGGATTAATTATGTAGCTTGTAGAGATCATGTAGGGTTAATTTTTGCTTTAGTCTAGAGATCAACCTCCCACCTGACACATCCCACCCGCTGATCCCTCCCAAACAGCTATCTTCCCTCCCCGCCATCTTAAGTACTGGCAGAGAGTCTGCCAGTACTAAAATAAAAGGCTTGTTTTTTTTTTTTTTTTTAAATCTATTCAGCTGTGGTGGGACAGCTCTCTAACCCTCCGCCTGCCACCTATTTGCCGCCATCTTGGCTACTGGCAGCTGTACGCAGTTTGCCCCCCAATTTTATTTTTTATATATAAGATTTTTTTTTTCTGTAGTGTAGCTGCACCCCTCAATACTCCCCTCCCAGATCCTTTGATCTTTATTTTCCCCTCTCCCTCCTCTCTCCCTCCTTCCCATTCAAATACATTGGTGGCAGTGGTTGCTGCGCGTGCGTGGCCCAGCAGCCCCCCCCCCCCCCCCCCCCCCCCCCCCCCCCCTGCATGCCTCTGGCACTCGGCGTGCACATTGCACATACAGGACCAGGATGCCGGGTAGTGATGTAGTGTTAAAGAGAGGATGACGATTCAACCTCTAGAGGTGCGCTATGTGTCGAGCAATCCGGGTCCCAAACTGTAGACAAAAAAACGCAGGCTGCTCTCTCAAAAAATCCGGAAACAACCAAGAGACTCCTAGGGTAGGAACAAAGAGGCGCCAATAGGGTGATATCGTTTAAACACACTCAATAGCATACCACAATTGAGCTACTCACAAATGGAACGGCACTATTGGGTGCCAGAAACAGCAGACCGGGACCTATTCGTCGCCCGGCAGACAACCACTCAGCTAGACTCTCCGGGAGGTCACGTGGGGCCCTTCCACCAATCCGATGAAGAATCGCATCCACACCTTCGTCCAGACGACTGAACAGCCAATCCACGGTCAGCTTTGACAAACACCTTTCTCTACTCTGTGAGCACTTGGCAGGGACAAAGCGGCAATTCACGCTAACAGCCAAATTCCACCGGAGACAGGGTGAAATGGATAGGAAAAAGGACTCCAACGGGGTATAATTAAAACTATTTATTAAAAGTTTTAAAAGAAACAAGCAAAGCGTTTCTCGGCTACACAGAGCCGTTTCATCAGGCTATAGTAATGTTGTACACACCTGCTGTATAAATACCCCTCTGGACCAATCCAAGTGCAGTTTTTTTTTTTGACACTCCCCTATTACTCACGATCTCGTATCTCTAATATACATCATAAGTGTCTATTGGTTGGTGTTAATTATTGACAATTTCCAAAACACAAATACAATAACCATTGTAGTTCAACGCACAATTATCTATAATAAGCCCATTTTCTACGGTGCACTAGCTGTTAGGGCTGCAAGACTCTACCATCCTAAAATTGATAAAAAATACAAACATCATTCTAATACATGTTAGATGGACCGTACATAGAAATATTGTAATTTACACTTTTCCAAATTATTATTCTGATACATATTAAGTGGACTGTATATAGAAATATTGTAATTTATAAATTTCCAATATTGAAAAACACATTTATCTTACCATAGATAATGTTAAAAACCCAATAAAATTATTGTACATAAAAAAAACTTTCAAACAATATATCATAATAATAAATTATATTTATACAGTTGATCTCATAGTCTCATATAACAGTATTGATAACAACCTGATCACCTCTCCTACTCACAGGCTCTCATCATCAATTTTATACTACTAAGACAAAAGTTTTTTGGTTCCAATAATCACACTGTTTAAAATTATTATTGAATTGATTAATGAAAAGCAGCCAAATCAATGTTCATATTGAGACCTACTGGATATAGCGTCTGAAGTCTGTATATCCAGAAGGTCTCTCTCTGTCTAAGTCTAAAAAATCGATTATAAAGATCTGATTTGGGGATGTGTTCTATGGGAGTAATCTTGAAACAATTTAAATCCCCATTATGTTTCTGGTGACAATGTCTGGGTACACTGTGTGATTTAAAATTATTTTTAATATTTCTATGGTGTTCTGACCATCTGACACTAAGGTGCGTCCTATATATTGACACCCACAAAAACAGGAGAGTAGGTATATGACATAATCTGATGCACAAGTCATCCTACTTCTAATTGGATACATTTTATTTGTAGTGTTGGATTGGAAAGAACTACTATGTGTAATATAGTCACACATCTTACATTTTTTATTTTTACATTTAAAACTGCCCTTTCTTGCTTTTGTGTGTATATTATAAGTATTTTTGTTTGTATTCATATTGTTATTTAAATTTGTTTGAACCAACCTACTTTTATCAAGACTTCTTTTATTTTTCACTATTTTGCTAGGTGCTAATAGACTTTTTAAGTTCTGTGCCTTTTTAAACACAATAGTGGGCTTATTTTCTATCACACTTCCAAGTATTGGATCTTTCATGAGAATATTCCAATGTCTATAGATAATCTGTTTGATAGTCTCATGATTAGTTATATTCGGTTATAAACATTGCACCACTATTTTTTTGTATTTATTATTGGTTTTATTGGGTTGAAAATATAAGTCTCTATTGTCCTTCCTAGCCCTTTCAAATCCATTGTTAATAATCTGTTGGGGATATTTTTTCTCTTTGAATCTCTCTTTTAGGATCTGTCCTTGTATCTCATAATCAGATAGTCTGCTGCAATTCCTACGGACCCTTTTGAATTGCCCATTGGGCACATTTTTCTTCCATGGGTAGTAGTGACTGCTTGTAAAATCAAGGTAACTATTGCAGTCTACCCCTTTGAAATGTGTACTAGAGATAATCTTATCTTCAAATGTCAGATTTAGGTCAAGAAAGACCACAGTCTTAGTATCTAACACTAGTAAATTTTAAGCCCCTTTCATTTCTATTCAAATGTTCCACAAATTCCTCTGCTGATGAAATGTTACCTCTCCACACGAGGATTAGATCATCTATATAACGGCCATAGAATACCAGGTTCGCCCCATACATGGAGTCATGTATGTAACATTGTTCAATGTGGGTGTCAATATATAGGACGCACCTGTAGGCGCCTTAGTGTCAGATGCTCAGAACACCATAGAAATATTAAAAATAATTTTAAATCACAGTGTACCCAGACATTGTCACCAGAAACATAATGGGGATTTAAAATGTTTCAAGATTACTCCCATAGCACACATCCCCAAATCGGATCTTTATAATCGATTTTTTAGACTTGGACAGAGAGAGACCTTCTGGATATACAGACTTAAGACGCTATATCCAGTAGGTCTCAATATGAACATTGATTTGGCTGCTTTTCATTAATCAATTCAATAATAACTTCAATAAACAGTGTGATTATTGGAACCAAAAAAATCTTTTGTCTTAGTAGTATAAAATTGATGATGAGAGCCTGTGAGTAGGAGAGGTGATCAGGTTGTTCTCATAGTCTCATATAACAGTATTGATATCAACTGTATAAATATCATTTATTATTATGATATATTGTTTTAAATATTTTTTTTTATGTTCAATAATTTTATTGGGTTTTTAACATTATCTATGGTAAGATAAATGTGTTTCTTCTGTTATGTGTGATCAGTCCACGGGTCATCATTACTTCTGGGATATAACTCCTCCCCAACAGGAAATGCAAGAGGATTCACCCAGCAGAGCTGCATATAGCTCCTCCCCTCTACGTCAGTCCCAGTCATTCTCTTGCACCCAACGACTAGATAGGATGTGTGAGAGGACTATGGTGATTATACTTAGTTTTTATGACTTCAATCAAAAGTTTGTTATTTTAAAATAGCACCGGAGCGTGTTATTACTTCTCTGGCAGAGTTTGAGGAAGAATCTGTCAGAGTTTTTTTACTATGATTTTAACCGGAGTAGTTAAGATCATATTGCTGTTCTCGGCCATCTGAGGGAGGTAAAGGCTTCAGATCAGGGGACAGCGGGCAGAGGAATCTGCATTGAGGTATGTAGCAGTTTTTATTTTCTGAATGGAATTGATGAGAAAATCCTGCCATACCGTTAAAATGACATGTATGTATACACTTCAGTATTCTGGGGATGGTATTTCACCGGAACTACTCTGTTAAAGGTCACTAATCCTTTTTAATAACTATTTATCATGTTAAACGTTTTTGCTGGAATGTAGAATCGTTTACATTGCTGAGGTACTGTGTGAATAAATATTTGGGCATTATTTTCCACTTGGCAGTTTTTTTTGCTTTATTTGTGACAGTTTCGTTTCTCTTCACTGCTGTGTGGGAGAGGGAGGGGCCGTTTTGGCGCTCTTTGCTACGCATCAAAAAATACCAGTCAGTTACTTTTATTTTTCCTGCATGATCCGGTTCATCTCTGATAGATCTCAGGGGTCTTCAAACTTCTTTGAAGGGAGGTAAATTCTCTCAGCAGAGCTGTGAGAATTCTTATAGTGACTGTGAATAAAAACGTTGCTTTGTATTTTTTATGTCAAATTTAATTATTGTTATTTTACTAATGGGAACAAACCTTTGCTAAAAGTTTTGTTGTTTTAAAGTTTGATGCTATAACTGTTTTTCAGTTCACTATTTCAACTGTCATTTAATCGTTAGTACCTCTTTGAGGCACAGTACGTTTTTTGCTAAAAAAGATTATAACCAAGTTGTAAGTTTTTTGCTAGTGTGTTAAACATGTCTGACTCAGAGGAAGATATCTGTGTCATTTGTTCCAATGCCAAGGTGGAGCCCAATAGAAATTTATGTACTAACTGTATTGATGCTACTTTAAATAAAAGTCAATCTGTACAATGTGAACAAATTTCACCAAACAGCGAGGGGAGAGTTATGCCGACTAACTCGCCTCACGCGGCAGTACCTGCATCTCCCGCCCGGGAGGTGCGTGATATTTTGGCGCCTAGTACATCTGGGCGGCCATTACAGATAACATTACAAGATATGGCTACTGTTATGACTGAAGTTTTGTCTAAATTACCAGAACTAAGAGGCAAGCGTGATCACTCTGGGGTGAGAACAGAGTGCGCTGACAATGCTAGGGCCATGTCTGATACTGCGTCACAGCTCGCAGAGCATGAGGACGGAGAGCTTCATTCTGTGGGTGACGGTTCTGATCCAAACAGATTGGACTCAGATATTTCAAATTTTAAATTTAAATTGGAGAACCTCCGTGTATTACTAGGGGAGGTCTTAGCAGCTCTCAACGATTGTAACACCGTTGCAATACCAGAGAAACTGTGTAGGTTGGATAAATACTTTGCGGTACCGGCGAGTACTGACGTTTTTCCTATACCTAAGAGACTAACTGAAATTGTTACTAAGGAGTGGGATAGACCCGGTGTGCCGTTCTCACCCCCTCCAATATTTAGAAAGATGTTTCCAATAGACGCCACCACTCGGGACTTATGGCAAACGGTCCCCAAGGTGGAGGGAGCAGTTTCTACTTTAGCTAAGCGTACCACTATCCCGGTGGAGGATAGCTGTGCTTTCTCAGATCCAATGGATAAAAAATTAGAGGGTTACCTTAAGAAAATGTTTGTTCAACAAGGTTTTATATTACAACCCCTTGCATGTATCGCGCCGATTACGGCTGCGGCAGCATTTTGGATTGAGTCGCTTGAAGAGAACCTTAGTTCATCTACGCTAGACGACATTACGGACAGGCTTAGAGTCCTTAAACTAGCTAATTCCTTCATTTCGGAGGCCGTAGTACATTTAACCAAACTTACGGCTAAGAACTCAGGATTCGCCATACAGGCACGTAGGGCGCTGTGGCTAAAATCCTGGTCAGCTGATGTTACTTCTAAGTCCAAATTACTTAATATACCTTTCAAGGGGCAGTCTTTATTTGGGCCCGGTTTGAAAGAGATTATCGCTGACATTACAGGAGGTAAGGGCCACGCCCTACCTCAAGACAAAGCCAAAGCTAAGGCTAGACAGTCTAATTTTCGTCCCTTTCGGAACTTTAAAACAGGAGCAGCATCAACCTCCACTGCACCAAAACAGGAAGGAGCTGTTGCTCGTTACAGGCAAGGCTGGAAGCCTAACCAGTCCTGGAACAAGAGCAAGCAGGCCAGGAAACCTGCTGCTGCCCCAAAGACAGCATGAACCGAGAGCCCCCGATCCGGGACCGGATCTAGTGGGGGGCAGACTCTCTCTCTTCGCCCAGGCCTGGGCAAGAGATGTTCAGGATCCCTGGGCTCTAGAGATCATATCGCAGGGATACCTTCTAGACTTCAAATTATCTCCCCCAAGAGGGAGATTTCATCTGTCAAGGTTGTCAACAAACCAGATAAAGAAAGAAGCGTTTCTACGCTGCGTACAAGATCTGTTATTAATGGGAGTGATCCATCCGGTTCCGCGGTCGGAACAAGGACAAGGGTTCTACTCAAACCTGTTTGTGGTTCCCAAAAAAGAGGGAACTTTCAGGCCAATCTTTTAAAGACTCTAAACAAATTCCTAAGAGTTCCATCGTTCAAAATGGAAACTATTCGGACAATCTTACCCATGATCCAAGAGGGTCAGTACATGACCACAGTGGATTTAAAGGATGCTTACCTTCACATACCGATCCACAAAGATCATCACCGGTATCTAAGGTTTGCCTTCTTAGACAGGCACTACCAGTTTGTAGCTCTTCCATTCGGATTGGCTACGGCTCCAAGAATCTTCACAAAGGTTCTGGGTGCCCTTCTAGCGGTACTAAGACCGCGAGGGATTTCGGTAGCTCCGTACCTAGACGACATTCTAATTCAAGCTTCAAGCTTTCAAACTGCCAAGTCTCATACAGAGTTAGTTCTGGCATTTCTAAGGTCGCATGGATGGAAAGTGAACGAAAAGAAGAGTTCTCTCTTTCCTCTCACAAGAGTTCCATTCTTGGGGACTCTTATAGATTCTGTAGAAATGAAGATTTACCTGACAGAAGACAGGTTAACAAAGCTTCAAAATGCATGCCGCGTCCTTCATTCCATTCAACACCCGTCAGTATCTCAATGCATGGAGGTGATCGGCTTAATGGTAGCGGCAATGGACATAGTACCTTTTGCACGCCTACACCTCAGACCGCTGCAATTATGCATGCTAAGTCAGTGGAATGGGGATTACTCAGATTTGTCCCCTACTCTGAATCTGAATCAAGAGACCAGAAATTCTCTTCTATGGTGGCTTTATCGGCCACACCTGTCCAGGGGGATGCCATTCAGCAGGCCAGACTGGACAATTGTAACAACAGACGCCAGCCTACTAGGTTGGGGCGCTGTCTGGAATTCTCTGAAGGCTCAGGGACTATGGAATCAGGAGGAGAGTCTCCTTCCAATAAACATTCTGGAATTGAGAGCAGTTCTCAATGCCCTTCTGGCTTGGCCCCAGTTAACAACTCGGGGGTTCATCAGGTTTCAGTCGGACAACATCACGACTGTAGCTTACATCAACCATCAGGGAGGGACAAGAAGCTCCCTAGCAATGATGGAAGTATCAAAGATAATTCGCTGGGCAGAGTCTCACTCTTGCCACCTGTCAGCAATCCACATCCCGGGAGTGGAGAACTGGGAGGCGGATTTCTTGAGTCGCCAGACTTTTCATCCGGGGGAGTGGGAACTTCATCCGGAGGTCTTTGCCCAAATACTTCGACGTTGGGGCAAACCAGAGATAGATCTCATGGCGTCTCGCCAGAACGCCAAACTTCCTCGCTACGGGTCCAGATCCAGGGATCCGGGAGCAGTTCTGATAGATGCTTTGACAGCACCTTGGAACTTCAGGATGGCTTATGTGTTTCCACCCTTCCCGCTGCTTCCTCGATTGATTGCCAAAATCAAACAGGAGAGAGCATCAGTAATTCTAATAGCACCTGCATGGCCACGCAGGACTTGGTATGCAGATCTAGTGGA
This sequence comes from Bombina bombina, assembly GCF_027579735.1. Taxonomy (NCBI): domain Eukaryota; kingdom Metazoa; phylum Chordata; class Amphibia; order Anura; family Bombinatoridae; genus Bombina; species Bombina bombina. Next base: position 1,076,984,802 of record NC_069500.1, read on the forward strand.
CATGTCATCCTGTCCGCCTTGGTCTCTACCTCTAAGACAGGACCTTCTGATACAGGGTCCATTCAAACATCAAAATCTAACTTCTCTGAAGCTGACTGCTTGGAAATTGAACGCTTGATTTTATCAAAACGTGGTTTTTCTGAGTCGGTTATTGATACCCTAATTCAGGCTAGGAAGCCTGTTACCAGAAGGATTTACCATAAAATATGGCGGAAATACCTATACTGGTGCGAATCCAAAGGTTACTCCTGGAGTAAGGTTAGGATCGCTAGGATACTGTCTTTTCTACAAGAAGGTTTAGAAAAGGGTTTATCAGCTAGTTCATTAAAGGGACAGATTTCAGCTCTGTCCATCTTGTTACACAGACGTCTGTCAGAAAATCCAGACGTCCAGTCCTTTTGTCAGGCTTTAGCTAGGATCAAGCCTGTGTTTAAAGCTGTTGCTCCACCATGGAGTTTAAACTTAGTTCTTAACGTTTTACAGGGTGTTCCGTTTGAACCCCTTCATTCCATTGATATAAAAATGTTATCTTGGAAAGTTCTGTTTTTAATGGCTATTTCCTCGGCTCGAAGAGTCTCTGAGTTATCAGCCTTACATTGTGATTCCCCTTATCTGATTTTTCACTCAGACAAGGTAGTTCTGCGTACTAAACCTGGGTTCTTACCTAAGGTAGTCACTAACAGGAACATCAATCAAGAGATTGTTGTCCCATCCTTGTGTCCAAATCCTTCTTCAAAGAAGGAACGTCTTTTACACAATCTGGATGTAGTTCGTGCCCTCAAGTTCTACTTGCAGGCAACTAAAGATTTTCGTCAAACTTCTTCCTTGTTTGTCGTTTACTCTGGACAGAGGAGAGGTCAAAAAGCTTCTGCTACCTCTCTCTCTTTTTGGCTTCGTAGCATAATACGTTTAGCCTATGAGACTGCTGGACAGCAGCCTCCTGAAAGAATTACAGCTCACTCCACTAGAGCTGTGGCTTCCACTTGGGCCTTTAAGAATGAGGCCTCTGTTGAACAGATTTGCAAGGCTGCAACTTGGTCTTCACTTCATACTTTTTCCAAATTTTACAAATTTGACACTTTTGCTTCTTCGGAGGCTATTTTTGGGAGAAAGGTTCTTCAGGCAGTGGTTCCTTCTGTATAATGAGCCTGCCTTTCCCTCCCGTCATCCGTGTACTTTTGCTTTGGTATTGGTATCCCAGAATTAATGATGACCCGTGGACTGATCACACATAACAGAATAAAACATAATTTATGCTTACCTGATAAATTCCTTTCTTCTGTTGTGTGATCAGTCCACGGCCCGCCCTGTTTTTAAGGCAGGTAAATATCTTTTAAATTATACTCCAGTCACCACTTCACCCTTGGTTACTCCTTTCTCGTTGATTCTTGGTCGAATGACTGGGACTGACGTAGAGGGGAGGAGCTATATGCAGCTCTGCTGGGTGAATCCTCTTGCATTTCCTGTTGGGGAGGAGTTATATCCCAGAAGTAATGATGACCCGTGGACTGATCACACAACAGAAGAAAGGAATTTATCAGGTAAGCATAAATTATGTTTTTTCAATATTGGAAATTTATAAATTACAATATTTCTATATACAGTCCACTTAATATGTATCAGAATAATTATTTGGAAATGTGTAAATTACAATATTTCTATGTACGGTCCATCTAACATGTATTAGAATGATAATGTTTGTATTTTTTTTATCAATTTTAGGATGGTAGAGTCTTGCAGCCCTAACAGCTAGTGCACCGTAGAAAATGGGCTTATAGATAATTGTGCGTTGAACTACAATGGTTATTGTATTTGTGTTTTGGAAATTGTCAATAATTAACACCAACCATATAGACACTTATGATGTATATTAGAGATAAGAGGATCGTGAGTAGGGGAGTGTAAAAAAAAAACTGCACTTGGATTGGTCCAGAGGGGTATTTATACAGCAGGTGTGTACAACATTACTATAGCCTGATGAAACGGCTCTGTGTAGCCGAGAAACGCTTTGCTTGTTTCTTTTAAAACTTAATAAATAGTTTTAATTATACCCCGTTGGAGTCCTTTTTCCTATCCATTTTACCGTGTCTCCGGTGGAATTTGGCTGTTACCGTGAATTGCCGCTTTGTCCCTGCCAAGTGCTCACGGAGTACGGTATTATCGCTGGGGAGAAAGGTGTGTGTCAAAGCTGACCGTGGATTGGCTGTTCGGTTGTCTGGACGAAGGTGTGCGATTCTTCATCGGATTGGTGGAAGGGCCCCACGTGACCTCCCGGAGAGTCTAGCTGAGTGGTTGTCTGCCGGGCGACGAATAGGTCCCTGTCTGCTGTTTCTGGCACCCCATAGTGCCGTTCCGTTTGTGAGTAGCTCAATTGTTGTATGCTATTATTGAGTGTGTTTAAACGATATCACCCTATTGGCGCCTCTTTGTTCCTACCCTAGGAGTCTCTTGAGTGATGTAGTCTCCCTGCTAAGTCTCCCACCCACCAACGATCGGCACTATTGCTACTGGTGCAGAGAGGGCCACAGAGTGACTCTCTGCATCGGTGTGTAAAAATATGGAATTGCAGGCATCACTGCAACACCATAAAAGCGTCTGGTAGCGATCGGAATTGCTTACACCGATTGAAACCCCAGAGGACGTGCCAGGAACGTCCTTGGTCACAAAGGGTATTTTTTTGTAGGACATTTCTGGCACGTCCTTGGTCGCGAAGGGTTTAAACGAAATAGAGATGGGAGGGATTTTAAGCTCTTTTATGGGTTCTTGACCTCCTAGTGGTGGGAAATATTTCCCATTTGTTATGGAGCCCTATGAACCATTTCAGAAACAAAAAATTGAGGTAAGCATTAGTTTTGTTTGTTCATACTGCTTTGTCTTTACAGATGTGAAAAGTGGTAAACTGAGAGATTATCAAGTCAGAGGACTTAACTGGTTAATTTCTCTGTACGAGAATGGCATCAATGGTATCCTGGCTGATGAAATGGTATGTAACCTGCATTTTTTTTTTTTTTTTTTCTTCCACTTCATTTTTTTTTTTTTTAACATGTTAAATATTTTATCTGTTAGAAATCTGTTTAACATTCCTTTATCTTGCATAATACTCCAATGAAGCCTGTGAAATAGAAAACTAAATTGTTATAATCTTTAAAGGTTGTCAAATGTCTTTTAGATCGACTTTAATATACTGATCTGTGTTTAAAACACTTGATTAAATGTGTTTTTAATAGGGTCTTGGTAAGACGCTGCAAACAATTAGTCTTCTGGGATATATGAAACACTATAGAAGTATTCCTGGCCCTCACATGGTGTTGGTTCCAAAGTCTACCTTGCACAACTGGATGGCTGAATTTAAGAGATGGGTACCTAGCCTGTGTGCAGTTTGTCTCATAGGTGATAAGGATCAGAGAGTAAGTACCTTGACTTTTATATATTTTGAGGCAATTTTAATTTTGATATAACTAGGGATGCACCGATAGCATTTTTTTACGATAGAGTACTTTCTTTTACAAGATATGACGAGTCCACGGATTTCATCCTTATGGGATATCGCCTCCTGGTCAGCAGGAGGATGCAAAGAGCACCACAGCAGAGCTGTATATATAGCTCCTCCCTTCCCTCCCACCCCAGTCATTCTCTTTGCCTGTGTTAGTGATAGGAAGAGGTAAAGTGAGGTGTTTAGATTCTTCAATCAAGAGTTTATTATTTTTAAATGGAACCAGTGTGTGCTATTTTTCTCAGGGCTAAAGCTGCAGGCTTTTCAGCAATGGAGACTGGGGAGATTTTCATTCTTTCTGCGACTCCCATACCGTTTGCTGGGAATGGGTTATAAGTTTGCACAGGGATAAATTGTGTGCATGGGTCTACCCTTTTTATTCAATAAACTAACCTGTACTATATAGTGGCAGAAGTTTTATATGAGGCCTAATGAGTATTAGCCGGCCGATACACATGGCTTGACGCTAGGAGATTGTGGCTGATAACTGTTAATAAGCTAATGGCAGGACAGGGTTGCGTTTTCTGCTCGAGGGGGCACATTGGTGGTCACGGTACACTCTAAATTGTGTGGAGGTATTTTGATTACCGTCATGTTTATTCCCATGCGGTCTCTATTTTCCGTAGTTAGTTTCCTCCCAAAATGGGCGGGGCTTAGCGTTTTGCGAGCTTGGGGCGCAGTTGATATCTTGATTCTGTCGATGCGGCAGCATGTCTAGAGGCTCCGGTGTGGCCTAAGTCAGCTTGTGTTTGTGATCTCACAAGCAGTCTTAGACACGCCGTTCACGGAGTACTGTTGAGTGACTTGTGGGGACAGGTAGGCGCCGCAGCAGAGCTGTGGCGAGGTGCAAGTGATTAACAGTGCAATAGTCTTAGGGACACAATTTGAGTGTACACTTATTGGGGTTATCTACTGAAAGTCCTATAGTGATTGCCTGTTATTGCATTGTTTATTGCGAAGCAGTAAAAACTATACAGTTTAATTTTTAAAGACACTGTACACGTTTTTTTTTCAGCAAATTTTCTCAAAGTTCTTGCTTTTTATTTGTTAATTACAGTACCACGACCAATATTGCTATTGCTTGTTTTTTGTCATGGCTGACCTTCAGGAAAGTACATGTTCTGTGTTTAGATGCCAATGTGGAACCCCCTATTCCTTTTTGTCCCTCATGTACTGAGAGGGCTTTACAGTGTAAAGAACAAATTTTCTTTAATGCAAGTATATCTAAGGATGTTTCTCAGACTGATGAGACTCAGGGTATGCCGCAACTTTCTCCCCAGGCGTCACAGCCTTTAATGCCCGCTCAGGTCACGCCGCGTTCTTCAACTGCGTCCGCTTCATTCACCCTGCAAGATATGGCTGCAGTTATGTCATCCACTCTTTCAGAAGTTTTATCTAAGTTGCCAGCTTTACAAGGGAAACGCAGTAGGACAGAGGCCCATGTGGTCCCTGCGACTTCTGATGCTCTGATGGCAATCTCCGATGTACCCTCCGATGTACCCTCCCAGGGCTCTGAATTGGGGGTAGGGAGGCCCTTCAGGTTTAAGCTTGAACACATCCGCCTTTTGCTACGTGAGTTTTTGGTGACTCTGGACGACTGTGACTCTATTGTGGTCCCACCAGAGAAATTGAGTAAGATGGGCAGATACTTAGAGGTTCCTTCTTATTCTGATGTTTTTCCGGTTCCTAAGAGAATTTTGGAAATTATTGCAAGGGAATGGGAAAGACCGGGTATCCTGTTCTCCCCTTCCCCTATTTTTATTTTGAAAAAGTTTTTATTAAATTTTTCTTAATCTTTTTTTTTTTTTTTTCCTCTTTAACAATTCCATAAGAAAATAAAACATTACATAATGTAAATTGGCATGTACAGTCAATCATAATAAAGCATTTAAAATGGTTTCCATATTGCCCTTCCCCTATTTTTAAGAAAATGTTACCCTATAGCTGACACCGTTCGGGATTTTTGGCAGACGGTCCCTAAGGTGGAGGGAGCTATCTCTACTCTGGCTAAGCGTAAGACTATCCCTATCGAGGACAGTTGTGCTTTCAAAGACCCCATGGATAAGAAGTTGGAGGGTCTTCTCAAAAAGCTCTGTTCATCAAGGGTTCTTATTACAACAGGCGGCCTGCATTGTAACAGTCACGACTGCGGCTGCTTTTTGGTTTGACGCTCTAGAAGAGTCTCTTAGGACTGAGACTTCTTTACAGGAAATACAGGATAGAATTAAGGCCCTTAAGCTGGCTAATTCTTTTATTACGGATGCTTCCTTTGAGATCACCAAACTGGCGGCTAAGAGTTCGGGATTCTCCATCTTAGCACGAAGAGCCTTATGGTTAAAATCTTGGTCTGCGGATGTGTCCTCTAAATCCAAGCTTTTGGCTATTCCTTTCAAGGGAAAGACCCTATTCGGGCCTGACCTGAAAGAAATAATTTCTGACATTACGGGAGGGAAGGGTCACCTCCTCCCTCAAGATAAAACATCTAAGCAAAGGGGACGACAGAGTAATTTTCGTTCCTTTCGAAATTTCAAGGGAGTCCCCTCTTCCAATAAATCGGAAGGGAATTATTCACAAGCCAAGCCCACCTGGAGACCCAACCAGGCTTGGAACATGGGTAAGCAACCCCAGATGCCCGCTGCTGCTACCAAGACAGCATGAAGGGGTGGCCCCCGATCCGGGACCGGATCTAGTAGGGGCAGACTTTCTTTCTTTGTCCAGGCTTGGATAAGACGTTCTGGATCCCTGGACACTAGAAATCGGGCTCAAGGGTATCAGTTGGAGTTCAAAAATTCCTTCCCCAGAGGAAGGTTTCTTCTTTCACGATTGTAGACCAGATAAAGAGAGAGGCGCTCTTACGTTGTGTAAAAGACCTCTCCTCCATGGGAGTAATTTGTCCGTTCCAATACAGGGGCAGGGGTTTTACTCAAATCTTTGTAGTTCCCAAAAAAGAGGGAACGTTCCGACCCATTTTAGATCTCAAGAGTCTAAACAAGTTTCTCAGACTTCGATCCTTCAAGATGGAAACTATTCGGACCATTCTTCCATTGATCCAGGAGGGTCAATATATGACTGCCGTGGATTTAAAGGATGCATACCTTCATATTCCTATCCACAGAGATCACAAGTTCCTGAGGTTTGCCTTTCTGGACAAACAGAAATTTATCAGGTAAGCATAAATTTTTGTTTTTGTTCAGCAAGGGCATTATATGTCCACAATAGACTTACAGGATGCATATCTTTTTTTTATTCTGATTCATCCAGATCACTATCAGTTTCTGAGATTCTCTTTTCTAGACAAGCATTACCAATTTGTCGCTCTTCCTTTTGGCCTAGCAACCGCTCCAAGAATCTTTTCAAAGGTTCTCGGTGCCCTACTCTCTTATCAGAGAACGGTCTATTGCGTTGTTTCCTTATTTGTACGATATCTTGGTACTAGCTCAGTCTTTACATTCTGCAGAATCTCACACGAATCATTCTTTTTTTTTTTTTGTTGTTTCTTCAAAGAATGGTTGGAGGATCAATTTACCAAAAAGTTCTTTGATTCCTCAGACAAGGGTCGTCTCTAGGTTTCCAGATAGATTCAGTGTCCCTGACTCTGTCTCTAATAGACGAGAGACGATTAAAATTGGTTTCAGCTTGTTGGAACCTTCAGTCTCGATCATTCCCTTCAGTAGCTATGTGCATGGAAGTTTTAGGTCTCATGACTGCAGCATCGGACACAATCCCCTTTCCTCGTTTTCACATGAGACCTCTACAGCTTTGTATGCTGAACCAATGGTGCAGGGATTATACAAGGATATCACAATTAATATCCTTAAATCTCAATGTTCGAGACTCTCTGACTTGGTGGTTAGATCACCATCGTATAGTTCAAGGGGCCTCTTTTTTGTTCATCCAACCTGGACTGTGATTACAACAGATGAAAGTCTTTCAGGTTGGGGAGCTGTCTTGGGATCTCTGACAGTACAAGGGGTTTGGAAATTTCAAGAGGCGAGATTACTAATCAATATTTTGGAATTCTGTGCTATTTTCAGGGCTCTTCGGGTTTGGCCTCTGTTGAAGAGAGAACCGTTCATTTGTTTTCAGACATACAATTTCACAACTGTGGCCCCAAGCTATGAAACACGTGTCTCAGATACTTGCTTGGGCGGAATCCAGCTCCTGCCTAATTTCTGCGGTTCATATCCCAGGTATAGACAATTAGGAAGCGGATTATCTCAGCTGTCAGACTTTGTGTCCGGGGAGTGGTCGCTCCATCCAGATGTGTATTCTCAGATTGTTCAGATGTGGGGTCTTGCAGAAATAGATCTGATGGCTTCCCATCTAAACAAGAAACTACCCAGGTACCTGTACAGGGATCGTCATGCGAAAGCGGTGGATGCGTTAACAGTTCCTTGGTGTTTCCAACCTGCTTATATTTTCCCGCCTCTAGTTCTTCTTCCAAGAGTGATCTCCAAAATCATCATGGAACAATAGTTTGTTTTGCTGGTAGCTCCAGCATGGCCTCACAGGCTTTGGTATGCAGATCTTGTTTGGATGTCCAGTTGCCAACCCTGGCCACTTGCATTATGGCCAGGCCTTCTGTCTCAAGGTCCATTTTTCCATCAGGCTCTCAAATCATTAATTTTTAAGGTATGGAAATTGAATGTCTAGTGCTTAGTCATAGAGGTTTCTCTGGCTCAGTGATTAATACTGTTACAGGCTCGTAAATCTGTTTCTAGGAAGATTATCGAGTTTGGAAGACTTATATTTCATGGTGTTCTCATAAATTCTCCTGGCATTCTTTTAGTTAATTTCTAGAATTTTACAGTTTCTTCAGGATGGTTTGGAAAAGGGTTTGTCTGCATGCTCCTTAAATGGTCAAATCTCTGCTCTTTCTGTTTTATTTCACAGAAAGATTGTGAATCTTCCTGATATTCACTGTTTTGTACAGGCTTTGGTCCGTGGCAAGCCTGTCATTAAATTAATCTCTCCTCCCTTGGAGTTTTAATTTTGCTTTTGAAGGCTTTACAGGCTCCTCCCTTTTGAGCCTAAGCATTCTTTGGACATTGAACTACTTTCATGGACAGTGTTGTTCATTTTGGCTCTCCTCTGCTAGAAGAGTTTCTGAATTATCTGCTCTTTTTTGTGAATCTCCTTTTCTGATTTTCCATCAGGATAAGGCGATGTTGCGGACTTCATTTAAATTCTTACCTAAGGTTGTTAATTCTAACATTAATAGAGAAATTGTTGTCCCTTCTTTATGTCCTAATCCTAAGAATTCTTCGGAGAGATCCTTGCACTAAAGATTCCAGGAAGACTATTTGTTATCTTTTCTGGTTCTAGGAAAGGTCAGAAGGCTTCTGCCATTTCCTTGGCGTCTTGGTTAATGCTTTTGATTCATCAGGTTATTTGAAGTTGGGTCAGGCCCTGCCTCAGAGAATTAGCTCATTCTACTAGATTAGTCTCCACTTTGTGGGCTTTTAAGAATAAAGCTTCAGTTGATCAGATTTGCAAAGCAGCAACTTGGTCTTCTTTGCATACATTTACAAAATTTTACACTTTTGATGTATTTGCCTCTCGGAACCAGTTTTTGGTAGAAAAGTTCTTCAGGCAGCTGTTTCAGTTTGATTCCTCTGCTTATGTTTTAAGTTTTTTTTCCCTTTCATTTATGAGAAAAAGGAAATTTATTCTTACCTGATAAATTGTGTTTCTTTTAAGATACGATGAGTCCACGGATTTCATCCTTGTGGGATATCGCCTGGTCAGCAGAAGGAGGCAACGAGCACCACAGCAGAGCTGTATATATATAGCTCCTCCCACTCCAGTCATTTGACCGAAGTTAGGAAGAGAAAGGAAAAACCAAGGTGCAGGGGTGACTGAAGTTTAACAAAAAGAAAATGATCCGTAATTCGTTCAGGAGGCTGCTGTCCAGCAGTCTCATATGCAAAACGGATGATACTCTTCAGCCAAAATGAAAGAGAGGTAGCCGTAGTCTTCTGACCCCTACGCTTCCCAGAAAACACAACAAACAGGGACGACGATTGACGAAAATCCTTAGTTGCCTGAAAGTAAAACTTCAAAGCACGGACCACGTCCAAATTATGTAACAACCGCTCCTTCTTAGGAGGATTGGGACACAAGGAAGGAACAACAATTTCCTGAATAATATTTTTATTAGAAACAACCTTAGGAAGAAAACCAGGTTTGGTACGTAAAACCACCTTATCCGAATGAAAAATAAGATGTATCACATTGTAATGCCGAAAGCTCAGATACTCTGCGAACAGAAGTAATAGCAACCAAAAATAAAACTTTCCAAGATAACTTAATATCTATGGATTGCATAGGTTCAAATGGAACCCCTTGAAGAACGTTAAGAACTAAATACAAACTCCAACTTCTTATCCATAGGGTCCTTAAAAGCACAACTATCTTCAATAGGGATAGTAGTCCGTTTGGCCAGGGTAGAGATGCTCCCTCTACCTTGGGAACAGTCGGCCAAGAATCCCTAATAGCGTCGGCTATAGGGTACATTTTCTTAAAAATAGGCGAAGGGGAGAATGGAATACCTGGCCTCTCCCATTCTTTAGCAAGGATCTCTGAAGTTCTCTTAGGAACTGGAAAAACATCAGAGGAAGAAGGAACTTCCAAATATGTGTCCAACTTACTCAATTTTTCTGGAGGGACCACTATTAAGTCACAATCCATCCAGAGTAACCAACACCTCCCTCAGTAATAGGCAAAGGTGTTCAAGCTTAAACCTGAAATAGACCTCAGAATCAGTCAGGGGCAAGGCACTCCCAGAATCAGAGTTCACCTGCAGACAGGATCTCCGTGCCCTCCAATTAACTGCGGGAGGGTATGTTCTCAATCGCCATCAGAGTATCAGAGGCTGAATTATCCCTTCTTGTACGCTTGCTGTGCGATATAGGAAAATGAGAACGCATCAGAAAGAGTAGAAGACATCACTGCAGCAATGTCTTTTAATGTAAATGCGGCAGAAACTGGCAAAATACCTGGCACCGCTTGAGCGGGTGTTAAAGGATATGACGCTTGGACAAAGCTGCGGCATACTCTGCATCTCATCTGTATCTTGAGAAGCATCCGCTTTAGACAATGATGTATCAAAAAAAATGTGGCCTTTATATTGCAAAGCCCTCTCAACACATGAAGGGCAAAAAGGAACAGGAGGTTCCACAGGGGTATTCAAACACATAGAACATGGGACAGCTTGAATCATATCTGAATTCATGATTTAACAGAAAAATAAAAACAACAACTTGACTTGTCTCTTTAAAAATAAGAATTATTTTCAAAATATATGAAAACTGTCAGTACCCAAGAACCCTCCAGATGGAGCTACTTACACAGTTTTGCAAGCAAAGTGACAAACGGTTAATAAACTCGTTATGCTTTCAGACACCAATGAAGGAAAAAAACGGCACCTCGCCTCAGCAGCTCTGCTGAGGGGCCTATCTGCCCCCTCGATCCACCAAGCAGACAAAGACGAGCTCTGGATCAATACTACGATGCCCAAGACCGCTTGCTTTGTAACCATGCGGTCGTGGTGTCTCTCAAACAGCATCTACTACCAGTCTTGACTTTCCGGAAGTGAACACTGCGGGGCTTCTCTCCAGCCCCAGCACGCCAAAGAAAGTCCCGCCTGTCGTGGGCGTTGCTCTAAGCTCAGAGAACGCTATCAACTGCGCCACAAAAAAAAGTTGACACGGACATATCAGACCGGGGCAAAGTATAAATGTAACCCATGCAGTCGTGGCGTCTCTTATCATGTTATCACAGCTATAGGGTACAAACACCAATACACAGTCATGAACCGGGGTCTCTGGTAATAAATGTTTTCAGTCACCAATAGTCCCCATAGTTCTTCAAGCAGTGGTGCCTTCCGTTTAGGTTCCTGTCTTGTCTCTCCCTTTCATCCATGTCCTATAGCTTTCGTATTGTATCCCATAAGTAAGGATGAAATCCGTGGACTCGTCATATCTTGTAAAAGAAAAGGAAATTTATGCTTACCTGATGATAAATTTATTTTTTTTACGATATGACGAGTCCACGGCCCACCCTGTCATTTTTTTCTAAAGACAAGTTTTAATATTTGTTAAATTTCAGTCACCTCTGCTCCTTGGCTTTTCCTTTCTCTTCCTAACTTCGGTCGAATGACTGGGTTGGGAGGGAAGGGAGGAGCTATGTATGCAGCTCTGCTGTGGAGCTCTTTGCCTCCTCCTGCTGATATCCGTGGACTCGTCATATCGTAAAAGAAATAAATTTATCAGGTAAGCATAAATTTCCTTTTTTCATATTGGCAAGAGTCCATGAGACCCACCCTTTTTATGGTGGTTATGATTTTTTTGTATAAACAAATTCCTTTTTCTTTCATGTAGAGTCCATGAGCTAGTGACGTATGGGATATACATTCCTACCAGGAGGGGCAAAGTTTCCCAAACCTCAAAATGCCTATAAATACACCCCTCACCACACCCACAAATCAGTTTTTACAAACTTTGCCTCCTGTGGAGGTGGTGAAGTAAGTTTGTGCTAGATTCTACGTTGATATGCGCTCTGCAACAGGTTGGAGCCCGGTTTTCCTCTCAGCGTGCAGTGAATGTCAGAGGGATGTGAAGAGAGTATTGCCTATTTGAATTCAATGATCTCATTCTACGGGGTCTATTTCATAGGTTCTCTGTTATCGGTCGTAGAGATTCATCTCTTACCTCCCTTTTCAGATCGACGATATACTCTTATATATACCATTACCTCTACTGATTCTCGTTTCAGTACTGGTTTGGCTTTCTACTACATGTAGATGAGTGTCCTGGGGTAAGTAAGTCTTATTTTCTGTGACACTCTAAGCTATGGTTGGGCACTTTTTTATAAAGTTCTAAATATATGTGTTTAAACATTTATTTGCCTTGATTCAGGATGTTAAACGTTCCTTATTTCAGACAGTCAGTTTCATATTTGGGATAATGCATATGAATAAATCACTTTTTCTTACCTTAAAATTTGACTTTTTTTCCTGTGGGCTGTTAGGCTCGCGGGGGCTGAAAATGCTTCATTTTATTGCGTCATTCTTGGCGCAAAAATTTTCTTGTCATTTCCGGCGTCATACGTGTCGCCGGAAGTTGCGTCATTTTTTTGACGTTTTTTGTGCCAAAAAATGTCGGCGTTACCGGATGTGGCTCCATTTTTGCCGCCAAAAGCATTTAGGCGCCAAATAATGTGGGCGGCTTTTTTGGCGCTAAAAAATTTGAGCGTCATTGTTGTCTCCACAATATTTAAGTCTCATTATTTATTGCTTCTGGTTGCTAGAAACTTGTTCATTGGCATTTTTTTTCCCATTCCTGAAACTGTCATTTAAGGAATTTGATCTTTTTTGCTTTATATGTTGTTTTTTTTATTACATATTGCAAGATGTCTCAGATTGACCCTGAATCAGAAGCCACTTCTGGAAAAACGCTTAACTGAGTTTCAGTTCTACCAAAGCAAAGTTCATTTATTTTAAATGTTATAAATGTTTATCTTTAGCTATGGTTTGTAATAAGTTATTATGATATACTTTTACATGCAGAATCCATTAGTGTTTATGCTTTATATATTTCCATTCTTACATCTTATGTACAAGAAATATTTAGAAGATTTATAAGAAATATTTTTCAGATTCTATTTTAAAGGCTTTGTCTGACTTCGTGCCTTCTAATAAAATTTTTAGGTCTTTTTCACTTCTTTTTTAATTATTGAAGTTTCAAATGACCACCAACATACTGATTTATCCTTCTCTGATGATGTTTTTTCTCTTTCAGAAATTTTCTTCATCAGATATTGACACTAACAAATCTACTTTTTTATTATTTTTCTATTATTAAAGTACATTTGTTCTTTGTTGAAAAGGTGTTGATTATTTTGGATATTAAGGTAACTAGTTCTTTAAGACTAGCTGACACTATTTCTGCCTATTTATTTCTTCTGTGTTTTCAGAGGTTTTCTTTCCAATTCCCCATTCTAGGGAATGGAATAGGCTGAGAATTTTCTTTTATTCCTTCTTCAAAGGTTTTAAACTATATTCTTTGCCAGCAGTTAAATTCAATTTGGAGGGTTCTCCAATTTATTGGGGCTATCTCTCTACTTCTACTAATTATGCTATTGTTTCTATAGCAAAATAGTATTTATTTTCCTTTAGATAGTTGTATCTTATTTATGGAAAATTATTTAGTTTCAGGTACTTTTCTTGGTCCTGTGATTTATTTGGATATTGCAATTGCTTCATTTTTTCTGTTTACTTTAAGATCAAGTATCAGATTATGATTTATTTTAGCATTGTTTAGGGACAACATTTACTAGACTAGGTGCTGTTGCATTTGTCTTGTTGTTTTGCATTTATTGATTATGCAAGTCCACTGTATTGACTGGTCCTTTAAACTGGACTATCTTGCTAATTATTTCATTTGTGTCTTCATTTTATTGAATATTTTCGCAAATGAGGGTTAATCTATATCTTTAGCTATTTTAGCTAGAAGAATTTTGTGATTTTTAAAAAAAAAAAATAAAAAAAAAATCCATATTTCTTTTGTTCTGAGATAATCAATTATTTGTTTTATAATTGGATTCAATTAACTGTTACTCTGGGCTTCAAGATTGAGTTCTAAGACTAAAACTTTAAGCTTATACTAGTTTGGTTGTTCTTATTAAGGAACGAATTCCTGAGTTCTTTCCCAAGTAACATGTTTTTAATTGGGGTTCGAAATCAGCTCCCTAATATTGCGATGTACGTGCCGTATTCCAGCTTGGCTGGTAAGGGGCAGGTTAAGACTTCTTTGAAATTTATTTGGTTCTATTTTGTCCAAATTTCTTTGATTTTATTCCAGTAAGGCTAACACTTTAAGTGTGTTTCTGTCCTATATATTTTGGATACTGTTGAAGCATGGCTGGGCACCCATGGGGTTCAAGCGCTGCTCAGACCTGGAATCTTCTGGGGTATTTCTTCCAGTTCCTTTTTTAGGAACCGGGTTTGGAGTTTTATTCAAACTATTTTGCCTTTTTATGGTCATTGATAGCGTTATTTGTTTTCCTTAGATACAATAAATGCATATTTTCATTTTTCTGTTTTCATTCAGATTATTTTCTGAGGATGCGGAATCTCATATGATTCGCTTGCTCTTCAGGACATAGTTAGAGGATCTTTTTTTTCGAAAGCTCTTGATTCCTCAAACAAGGGTCACCTTTTTTAGGTTTCCAGATAGTTTGTGTCACTGTCTTTGTCTCTATCAGACAAGGGATAATTCTATTGGGTTCCGTCTGTCGGTACTTTTAGTCTCTATTTCCTTCAGTTGCTATATATGCACAGAAGTTTTAGGTCTTATGGCCACAGCATTGGATTCAATTCCCTTTGCTCATTTTCACTAGACAGAACCTTTCCAGTCTTTTATGAGTGTTTTCTCCAACATTGGTGTGTCCGGTCCACGGTGTCATCCATTACTTGTGGGATATTCTCCTCCCCCACAGGGAAAGGCAAGGAGAGCACACAGCAAGAGCTGTCCATATAGTCCCTCCCAGGCTCCGCCCCCCCAGTCATTCTCCTTGCCGCTCTGAACAAGTAGCATCTCCTCGGGGATGGTGAGGAGTTTGTGGTGTTTAGTTGTAGTTTTTTATTCTTCTATCAAGAGTTTGTTATTTTAAAATAGTGCTGGTATGTACTATTTACTCTGAAACAGAAAGAGATGAAGAGTTCTGTTTGTGAGAGGAATATGATTTTAGCAGCAGTTACTAAAATCGTTTGCTGTTTCCACATAGGACTGTTGAGATGAGATAACTTCAGTTGGGGGTAACAGTTAGCAGGCTCTTCTGCTTAAGGTATGACTAGCCATTTTCTAACAAGACTGTGTAATGCTGGAAGGCTGTCATTTCCCCTCATGGGGACCGGTAAGCCATTTTCTTAGTCTCAAACAGAATAAAGGGCTTATTATCGGCTATAAACTGGTAGACACTTTTAGGGGCTAAATCGATTGCTTTATTTAAGTATTATATGCAGTTTGAAGTTGTATTTCACACTTTTATAACATTGGGGAACGTTTTTAGCACCAGGCACTTGTTAAGACACCTTCCCAGTCAGGAAGGGCCTTTCTCTGTAGTAGGCAGAGCCTCATTTTCGCGCCATTACTGTGCAGTTAATTTTGAGTTCAAAAGAGGGTCTGGAATCCACTAAAAACGTTCCTAGAAGGCTTCATTTGGTATCTTATACCCCCCTGGGATTGGTGAAGTTGCAGCAAAGGCTGTGGCTGGGACTGTAAGGGGGTTAAAATTAAAAACGGCTCCGGTTTCCACATTTTATGGGTTAACAGCTTGAAAATTGGGGTGCAATACTTCGAATGTATTAAGACACTGTGGTGAAAATTTGGTAAAGATTGGATAATTCCTTCATAGTTTTTCACATATTCAGTAATAAAGTGTGCCCTGTTTAACATTTAAAGAGACAGTAACGGTTTTGTTTTAAAACGGTTTTTGTGCTTTATTAACCAGTTTAAGCCTGTTTAACATGTCTGTACCTTCAGATAGATCATGTTCTGTATGTATGGTAGCCAATGTGGTTCCCCATTCAAATATAGTGTGATAATTGTGCCATTGCGTCCAAACAAAGTAAGGACAGAACTGTCACAAATTGTAAAGTTGCCCAGGATGATTCCTCAGATGAAGGGAGTAGACATAGTTCTACATCATCTCCTTCTGTGTCTATACCAGTTATGCCCGCGCAGGCGACCCCTAGTACTTCTAGCGCGCCAATGCTTGTTACTATGCAGTAATTGACGGCAGTAATGGATAACTCCATAGCTAATATTTTATCCAAAATGCCAGCATTTCAGAGAAAGCGCGATTGCTCTGTTTTAAACACTGTAGAGCAGGAGGGCGCTGATGATAATTTTTCTGTCATACCCTCACACCAATCTGAAGTGGCAGTGAGGGAGGGTTTGTCAGATGGGGAAATTTCTGATACAGGAAGAATTTCTCAGCAGGCAGAACCTGATGTTGTGACATTTAAATTAGAGCATCTCCGCGCATTACTTAAGGAGGTACTATCTACTCTGGATGATTGTGACAATCTGGTCAACCCAGAAAAATTGTGCAAGATGGACAGTTCCTTGAGGTCCCGGTGCACCCTGATGCTTTTCCGATACCTAAACAGGTGGCGGACATAGTGAATAAGGAGTGGGAGAAGCCAGGCATACCTTTTGTCCCTCCTCCTATATTTAAGAAATTGTTCCCTATGGTCGACCCCAGGAAGGACACATGGCAAACAGTCCCTAAGGTCGAGGGGGAGTTTTCTACTCTAGCCAAGCGCACGACCATTCCTATTGAGGACAATTGTGCTTTCAAAGATCCTATGGATAAAAAATTGGAGGGTTTGCTTAAAAAGATTTTTGTACAGCAAGGTTACCTCCTTCAACCTATTTTGTGCATTATTCCTGTCACTACAGCGGCGTGGTTCTGGTTCAAGGAACTGGAAAAGTCGCTCAGTAGGGAGACTCCGTATGAGGAAGTCATGGACAGAATTTACGCACTTAAGTTAGCTAATTCCTTTATTTTAGACGCCGCTTTGCAGTTAGCGAGGTTAGCGGCAAAAAATTCAGGGTTTACAATTGTGGCGCGCAGAGCGCTCTGGCTAAAGTCTTGGTCGGCGGATGTATCTTCCAAGACAAAATTGCTTAATACCCCTTTCAAAGGTAAGACCCCTTTTGGGCCAGAATTGAAAGAGATTATTTCAGTCATCACTGGGGGAAAGGGCCATGCCCTCCCACAAGATAAACCTTTCAAGGCTAAGAATAAGTCCAATTTTCGTTCCTTTCGCAATTTCAGGAACGGACCGGCTTCAAACTCGGCAGCCTCTAGACAAGAGGGTAACGCTTCCCAGACTAAACCAGCTTGGAAATCAATGCAAGGCTGGAACAAGGGTAAACAGGCCAAGAAACCTGCTGCTGCTACCAAGACAGCATGAAGAGGTAGCCCCCGATCCGGAACCGGATCTAGTAGGGGGCAGACTCTCTCTCTTTGCTCAGGCTTGGGCAAGAGATGTTCAGGATCCCTGGGCACTAGAAATAGTCTCTCAGGGTTATCTTCTAGAATTCAAGGAACTACCCCCAAGGGGAAGGTTCCACATGTCTCACTTATCTTAAAACCAAGTAAAGAGACAGGCATTCTTACATTGTGTAGAAGACCTGTTAAAGATGGGAGTGATACTCCCAGTTCCAACTGTGGAACAAGGTCAGGGGTTTTACTCAAATCTGTTTGTAGTTCCCCAAAAAAAAAAAAAAAAGAGGGAACTTTCAGACCAATACCTACAATCCAGGAGGGTCAGTTTATGACTACCGTGGATCTAGTGGATGCGTATCTGCATATTCCTATCCACAAAGATCATCATCAGTTCCTAAGGTTCGCCTTTCTGGACAAACATTACCTATTGTGGCTCTCCCATTCGGACTAGCCACTGCTCCAAGGATTTTCACAAAGGTGCTCGAGTCCCTTCTAGCGGTTCTAAGACCCAGGGGCATTGCAGTGGCACCTTACTTGGACGACATCCTAATTCAAGCGTCGTCTCTTTCAAAGACAAAGGCTCACACATTGTTCTAGCCTTTCTCAGATCTCACGGGTGGTAGGTGAACATAGAAAAATGTTCCCCGTCTCCGTCAACAAGAGTCCCTTTCTTGGGAACAATAATAGATTCTTTAGAAATGAAGATTTTCCTGACAGATGTCAGAGTCAAAGCTTCTAAACGCTTGTCAAGTTCTTCACTCTGTTCTACGGCCTTCCATAGCTCAGTGCATGGAAGTAGTAGGGTTGATGGTTGCAGCAATGGACATAGTTCCTTTTGCACAAATTCATCTAAGACCATTACAACTGTGCATGCTCAAACAGTGGAATGGGGACTATACAGACTTGTCTCCAGTGATTCAAGTAGATCAGAAGACCAGAGACTCACTCCGTTGGTTGCTGACTCAGGATCACCGCAGACCAGAGTGGGTCATTGTCACGACCGACGCCAGTCTATTAGGCTGGGGCGCAGTCTGGGATTCCCTGAAAGCTCAGGGTCTATGGTCTCGGGAAGAGTCTCTTCTCCCGATAAACATCCTGGAACTGAGAGCGATATTCAATGCTCTCTGGGCTTGGCCTCAACTAGCAAAGGCCAGATTCATAAGATTCCAATCAGACAACATGACGACTGTTGCTTACTTCAACCATCAGGGGGGAACAAGGAGTTCCCTGGCGATGAGAGAGGTGACCAAGATCATCAAATGGGCGGAGGATCACTCCTACCACCTGTCTGCGATCCACATCCCAGGAGTGGAAAACTGGGAGGCGGATTATCTGAGTCGTCAGACCTTTCATCCGGGGGAGTGGGAACTCCACCCGGAGGTGTTTGCCCAGTTGACCCAATTATGGGGCATTCCAGACATGGATCTGATGGCGTCTCGTCAGAACTTCAAGGTTCCTTGCTACGGGTCCAGATCCAGGGATCCCAAGGCGACTCTAGTGGATGCATTAGTGGCGCCTTGGACTTTCAACCTAGCTTATGCGTTTCCACCGTTCCTTCTCATTCCCAGGCTGGTAGCCAGGATCAAACAGGAGAAGGCCTCGGTGATTTTGATAGCTCCTGCGTGGCCACGCAGGACTTGGTATGCAGACCTGGTGAATATGTCATCGGCTCCACCATGGAAGCTACCTTTGAGACAGGATCTTCTAGTACAAGGTCCATTCGAACATCCAAATCTAGTTTCTCTCCAGCTGACTGCTTGGAAATTGAACGCTTGATTTTGTCTAAGCGTGGGTTTTCGGATTCTGTGAAGCAAGAAAACCTGTGACTATAAAGATTACCATAAAATATGGAAAAGATATATCTGTTGGTGTGAATCCAAGGGATTCTCATGGAGTAAGATCAAAATTCCTAGGATCCTTTCCTTTCTCCAAGAAGGTTTGGATAAGGGATTATCAGCGAGTTCTCTAAAAGGACAGATTTCTGCTTTATCTGTCTTGTTACACAAACGACTGGCAGCTGTGCCAGATGTTCAAGCTTTTGTTCAGGCTTTGGTCAGGATCAAGCCTGTTTACAGACCCTTGACTCCTCCCTGGAGTCTAAATTTGGTTCTTTCAGTTCTTCAAGGGGTTCCGTTTGAACCCTTACATTCCATAGATATCAAGTTGTTATCTTGGAAAGTTCTGTTTTTGGTTGCTATTCTTCTGCTAGAAGAGTTTCTGCATTATCTGCTCTGCAGTGTAATCCGCCCTATCTGGTGTTCCATTCAGATAAGGTTGTTTTGCGTACTAAACCTGGTTTCCTTCCAAAGGTTGTTTCCAACAAGAATATTAACCAGGAAATAGTTGTGCCTTCTTTGTGTCCGAATCCAGTTTCAAAGAAGGAACGCTTGTTACACAATTTAGATGTAGTCCGTGCTTTAAAGTTCTATTTAGAAGCAACAAAGGATTTCAGACAAACGTCTTCTCTGTTTGTAGTTTATTCTGGCAAGAGGAGAGGTCAAAAAAGCTACTGCTACCTCTCTTTCCTTTTGGCTGAAAAGCATCATACGATTGGCTTACGAGACTGCCGGACGGCAGCCTCCTAAACGAATCACAGCTCACTCTACTAGGGCTGTGGCTTCCACATGGGCCTTCAAGAACGAGGCTTCTGTTCATCAGATATGCAAGGCAGCGACCTGGTCTTCTCTGCACACTTTGTCCAAATTCTACAAATTTGATACTTTTGCTTCTTCGGAGGCTATTTTTGGGAGAAAGGTTTTGCAAGCCGTGGTGCCTTTTGTTTAGGTAACCTGATTTGCTGCCTCCCTTCATCCGTGTCCTAAAGCTTTGGTATTGGTTCCCACAAGTAAGGATGACGCCGTGGACCGGACACACCAATGTTGGAGAAAACAGAATTTATGCTTACCTGATAAATTACTTTCTCCAACGGTGTGTCCGGTCCACGGCCCACCCTGGTTTTTTAATCAGGTTTGAAGAATTTCTTTCTCTATACACTACAGTCACCACGGCACACTATAGTTTCTCCTTTTTTTCTCCTAACTGTCGGTCGAATGACTGGGAGGGACTATATGGACAGCTCTTGCTGTGTGCTCTCCTTGCCTTTCCCTGTGGGGGAGGAGAATATCCCACAAGTAATGGATGACACCGTGGACCGGACACACCGTTGGAGAAAGTAATTTATCAGGTAAGCATAAATTCTGTTTCTTCTAGAATATGGTTGGAGGATCAATTTACCAAAAAGTTTGTTGATTCCTCAGACAAGGTTAGGTTTCCTGATAGATTCAGTGTCCTTGACTCTGTCTCTGACAGACAAGAGACGTCTGAAATTGGTTTCAGCTTGTCGAAACCTTCAGTCTCAATCTTTCCCTTCGGTAGCCTTATGCATGGAAATTCTAGGTCTTATGACTGCTGCATTGGACGCGGTCCCCTTTGCTCGTTTTCACATGCGACTTCTTCAGCTCTGTATGCTGAACCAGTGGTGCAGGGATTATACAAAGATATCTCAATTAATATCTTTGAAACAGATTGTACGACACTCTCTGACGTGGTGGACAGACCACCATCGTTTAGTTCAGGGGCTTCTTTTTGTTCTTCCAACCTGGACTGTGATTTCAATAGATGCAAGTCTGACAGGTTGGGGAGCTGTTTGGGGGTCTCTGACAGCACAAGGGGTTTGGGAATCTCAGGAGGTGAGATTAGCAATCAATATTTTCGAACTCCGTGCAATTTTCAGAGCTCTTCAGTCATGGCCTCTTCTAAAGAGAGAGTCGTTCATTTGTTTTCAGACGGACAATGTCACAACTGTGGCATATGTCAATCAAGGAGGGACTCACAGTCCTCTGGCTATGAAAGAAGTATCTCGAATTCTGGTATGGGCGGAATCCAGCTCCTGTCTAATTTCTGCGGTTCATATCCCAGGTATAGACAATTGGGAAGCGGATTATCTCAGTCGCCAAACGTTACATCCAGGCGAATGGTCTCTTCACCCAGAGGTATTTCTTCAGATTGTTCAAATGTGGGGACTTCCAGAAATAGATCTGATGGCTTCTCATCTAAACAAGAAGCTTCCCAGGTAACTGTCTAGATCCAGGGATCCTCAGGTGGAGGCAGTGGATGCATTGTCACTTCCTTGGAAGTATCATCCTGCCTATATCTTTCCGCCTCTAGTTCTTCTTCCAAGAGTAATTTCCAAGATTCTAAAGGAGTGCTCGTTTGTTCTGCTGGTGGCTCCAGCATGGCCTCACAGGTTTTGGTATGCGGATCTTGTCCGGATGGCCACTTGCCAACCGTGGACTCTTCCGTTAAGACCAGACCTATCACAAGGTCCTTTTTTCCATCAGGATCTCAAATCCTTAAATTTGAAGGTATGAAGATTGAACGCTTGATTCTCAGTCATAGAGGTTTCTCTGACTCTCTGATTAATACTATGTTACAGGTTCGTAAATCTGTATCTAGGAAGATATATTATAGAGTCTGGAAGATTTACATTTCTTGGTGTTTTTCTCATCATTTTTCTTGGCATTCTTTTAGAATTCCTAGAATTTTACAGTTTCTTCAGGATGGTTTGGATAAAGGTTTGTCTGCAAGTTCCTTGAATGGACAAATCTCTGCTCTTTCTGTTCTTTTTCACAGAAAGATTGCTAGTCTTCCTGATATTCATTATTTTGTACAAGCTTTGGTTCGTATAAAACCTGTCATTAAGTCAATTTCTCCTCCTTGAAGTTTGAATTTGGTTCTGGGGGCTCTTCAAGCTCCTCCGTTTGAACCTATGCATTCGCTGGACATTAAATTACTTTCTTGGAAAGTTTTGTTTCTTTTGGCCATCTCTTCTGCTAGAAGAGTTTCTGATTTATCTGCTCTTTCTTGTGAGTCTCCTTTTCTGATTTTTCATCAGGATAAGGCGGTGTTGCGAACTACTTTTAATTTTTACCTAAGGTTGTGAATTCTAACAACATTAGTAGAGAAATTGTGGTTCCTTCATTGTGTCCTATTCCTAAGAATTCTAAGGAAAGATCATTGCATTCTTTGGATGTAGTTAGAGCTTTGAAATATTATGTTGAAGCTACTAAAATTTCCGAAAGACTTCTAGTCTATTTGTTATCTTTTCCGGTTCTAGGAAAGGTCAGAAGGCCTCTGCCATTTCTTTGGCGTCTTGGTTAAAGTCTTTGATTCATCATGCTTATGTCGAGTCGGGTAAAACTCCGCCTCAAAGGATTACAGCTCATTCAACTAGGTCAGTTTCTACTTCCTGGGCGTTTAGGAATGAAGCTTCGGTTGATCAGATTTGCAAAGCAGCAACTTGGTCTTTGCATACTTTTACTAAATTCTACCATTTTTGATGTGTTCTTCTTCTGAAGCAGTTTTTGGTAGAAAAGTACTTCAGGCAGCTGTTTCAGTTTGATTCTTCTGCTTATAATTTCAGTTTTTTTCATTATAAGATTTAAACTTTATTTTGGGTGTGGATTATTTTCAGCTGAATTGGCTGTCTTTATTTTATCCCTCCCTCTCTAGTGACTCTTGCGTGGAAGAACCACATCTTGGCTATTCATTATCCCATACGTCACTAGCTCATGGACTCTTGCTAATTACATGAAAGAAAACATAATTTATGTAAGAATTTACCTGATAAATTCATTTCTTTCATATTAGCAAGAGTCCATGAGGCCCACCCTTTTTTTGTGGTGTTTATGATTTTTTTGTATAAAGCACAATTATTCCAATTCCTTATTTTTTATGCTTTCGCACTTTTGTCTTATCACCCCATTTCTTGGCTATGCGTTAAACTGATTTGTGGGTGTGGTGAGGGGTGTATTTATAGGCATTTTGAGGTTTGGGAAACTTTGCCCCTCCTGGTAGGAATGTATATCCCATACGTCACTAGCTCATGGACTCTTGCTAATATGAAAGAAATGAATTTATCAGGTAAGTTCTTACATAAATTGTTTTTTTTATGCTTTTTACTCCTTTATCACCCCACTACTTGGCTATTCGTTAAACTGAATTGTAGTTGTGGTGAGGGGTGTATTTATAGGCATTTTGAGGTTTGGGAAACTTTGTCCCTCCTGGTAGGATTGTATATCCCATACGTCACTAGTTCATGGACTCTTGCCAATATGAAAGAAATGAATTCACCGGGTAAGTTCTTACATAAATTGTTTTTTGGGCCATTAAATCTGTTTATTAACTGCCCTTTGTCTGAGGTACAGTGATCTTTCCCAGGTATGCTTTTAGCTGTATAGCAGCTTTTGGAGCACTGCTCTCAGACGTACAATAATACAAATAACAGCAATTTTTATTGGCAGAACAGAAGTGAACACTTTAGTTCAGTTTCTCTACTCCATCTTAAAATGAAATGGTAACATGAAGTTTGGAAAAACGCCACAAGATGGCTTATCAGTAAGATCTGGAGGTATCGGTGCATTTGCACGAGTGCAAGTACTTGGTATTGGTACCGATACTAGTATCGGTGCATCCCTAGGTATAACACCCCCCCTCTCCATTTTGTGATTTTGGCAAAGCCAGTTACATGATTCCTTTAATTTCTTCCCAGGCTGCCTTTATTCGCGATGTGCTGCTTCCTGGTGAATGGGATGTATGTGTGACCTCCTATGAAATGTTGATAAAAGAGAAATCAGTATTCAAGAAGTTTAATTGGAGGTATCTAGTGATTGATGAAGCTCACAGGATAAAGAATGAAAAATCTAAGGTACTGAGTTTTCACATTTTAAAATCATTAAGGTATCAGCAATTTATCGTAGCTCACTCAAATAGTCTGTTTTGTGTGTAATTTAATGGCTTGTTGACACTTCATCTCAACAGCTTTCTGAAATTGTGAGAGAATTTAAAACTACAAATCGTTTGCTGCTTACTGGAACACCACTTCAGAATAATTTGCACGAACTGTGGGCACTTCTGAACTTTCTGTTGCCTGATGTCTTTAATTCTTCAGAGGTAAATTTTCAGCTTTTTCAATGTGTGCAAAAAGGATTTCTTAAATATTTAGTGTTGCACATTCATGTAACATCCTTGTGAAGTTTATGTAACACTACTAACCTATTTTTAGATGAATTTGAATATCTTTATGAAATAGTGTAATGAAAAAGCCCCTTATGCTTTCCATCTTGCACAAATCTAGAGCTCAATGTGTTTAATTAAACCTTTAAGTTTTTAAGAATATTTTGTTAAAGAAGGTACATTATTTAGTTTAAGAATTAACTGATGTATACAATTATTTTAGGGTGTCTGAGGTCTTCCCTGTCTTTTTTTTTTTTCACCTAGACCTATTAGAGAAAACGCAAGCTTTTTATAGAAATACATTTTAAGCATTGCAGTACATTAGTTTGCTGATCACAATGATGATATGATAAAACTTTTATTTAAACTATATCCATTTGCACCCCTATTGGTGGTTTGCCTTCAAGGGTGGCTTTATGGCTTCCCCTTTTTTCTAAAAATTTTTTTTTTTCTTTAAATTATAGGAGTTGTCTTCCAAAAAATAAAACACCTGAGATTTTCTTCCATCATAAATTTTGTATTGTTAAATGGGTATAAAATTTGGTTTTTAAATGTATATAGGTTGAGTACTATAAAATTCCCATTTAACTTTTTTTTTGTAAATCATAGTGTATCATATTCTATTATCAAAAACAATATTGATAATCAATATGGTAAGTTTTGTTTAACTATTTGATTTCCAGAGTTAAAAAATGACCTTCTTTGCTAGTAATATGATTCCTAAAATCATAAAATTTTTGTATATTATTTTAGAGGTTTATTGAACAAAAATCTTTTTTTTCTGATTAAACAATTTTGGTATTTGTTGAGTAATATTAGTAATTTTTTGACAGGACCATATACAATGTTCTGCACAGATTATTTTTTTGCCAGCTGGTTGGCATTTTAAAGTAGCCAGTATAAGCACTGTTATATAACATTTTCTTAAACTAACCAAAGCACAATATAAATGCAATAATCTAACATACATTAATTTAGCTATAATTTTATGCAACAAATATTGAAAAGAATTAGCTAATTTTAGCTTAATATTGGCTTAAATGTTAGCTGTGTGGTGTACCCATCAAATAGGACCTGAGGAGAACAATGTATACAATGAATAGTCAGTCAATTCAACATTTTATACAGTTTTTATTTTCTATATGGAACCATTTTTTTTTTTATTTAAATACCTTTTGGTGTATGATCAGCTCCATATAATAGTTTGAAACTAACTATAGCTTTCATTACTCTTTTAATACTCGAAAGAATATTATATTAAATTATATGTATTTTATTTCTGTATCGATACTAGTCCATTTGACAAATTTTCAATCTGCAAAATTTAATGCTTTCTAACAGACTATATAACATTGCAATAAACACACTATGGGCTAGATTTATCAAGCCCCTGCGGCAGCAAGTTCTCACAAGAACTTGCTCGCCGTGATTTATCAAGCAGCGGTCACTAGACCACTGCTTCCCTAACATCTTCGCCACCTCTATTGTGGCGAAATTAAATCTCCTCGGTCGAGTCCGACCGATGAGATTGTCAGCTCCTGCCCGCTCGTGATTGGCTGTGCGCGGGAAGGGGGCGGGATTGCACGCGAGCGCAAAATTGCGCTCGTGTGCAATGTTAATTACCTGCTGGTAATTTCGCCCCGCCACAGGCGAGCTGAGACGTACAGGGGCGCGTATACGTGCCCCTGTACGCCTCAGCGTTGATAAATCTAGCCCTATATGTCCACCAGGCTTAGACAATAGGGAGGGGCTGCACTGTATTCACTGACAGGTTTGGGAATCTGTGTCCTAGCTCACTGACCTTTCCGGCTTGGGTAAACTACCAACTGCTCCTGCAGACCATAGAAGGAATGGAAATCAGTTCTGCACATATTCACAGTTAAAAAAAACTTTTATTAAAAAATATGCAGCCTAATAAAAAAAAAGAGGAAATGTATTCATAGCCTACCCGCAACACATTTCTCAGCTGCATGAGCTTTTTTCTTTATGCGTATACTGAATGGAGATTGGCTACTGAGTTATATTAAAAGGATAGTCTAGTAAATAATAAACTTTCATGATTCAGATAAAGCATGAAGTTTTAAGCAAGTTTCTAATTTACTACTATTCATTTTAATTTGTTTTCTTGGTATCTTTATAAAAAAAAGGAAGAATGTAAGCTTAGGAGCCGGCCCATTTTTGGTTCATTTACATTTAGAAACCAATTCGCAAGCACTAACCAGGTGCTAAATCAAAAATGGTCTGGCTCCTAAGCTTACATTCTTGTCTTTTTAAATAAAGATACCAAAAAAAAAAGAAAAGTTGATAATAAGAGTAAATTGGAAAGTTGCTTTAGACTGCATGCTCTATCTGAATCATGAAAGATTTTTTAATTAGCAGTATATATGTGATGAAATGGCTCATGCAGCTGAGAAATGGGTTGTGGTTCTGCTATATTTGAGGGTTAGAATACATTCCTTTTATTGTGGTCTCTATTTTTTAATGTTTTTAACGGAATTCAATGATGTCCATCCTATGTTGTGGGGGTGCAATGGGTAGTTTTCCCAAGCTGGAGATCACTGAGCTGGGACATTGCAGATATGAATAGGCCTTTTTCTTTTAAGCTTAAAGGGACGGTCAACACCAAAATTTTTGTTTAAAAAGATAGAAAATCCCTTTCTTTTTAAGGACACAATGAGTCCACGGATCATCTTAATTACTAATGGGAATACCTCTCCTGCCCTGCAGGAGACGCCAAAGAGCACCAAAGCAAAGCTGTTAAATAGCTCCTCCCTTCCCTCCCACTCAAGTAATTCTCTTTGCCTACGTTAAGTGCAAGGAGGTGGTAAATTAGATGTTAGAAAAAGATTGTTCAATCAAGAGTTTATTTTTTTTAAAGTAGTACAAGATTGTGATGCTTTATTCTGGGGTGTAGCCGTAGTCCATATAAGTCTCTTCAGTAGAGCAATGGTGGCTTTAGAGCAATGGGAACAGGTGGGACATAATTCTCACTGCGCCTTCTATATCTAATGCTGCCCTAATCTTGATAACCTAAGTAAGATGACTCAGGCTTTATCTTTCTCCACAGGACTATGTGAGGGAGAGGACCCCTCAATCCTGCTGAGCTGCCCTGCTGTCAGGCAGATTTTAAAGGTAAGTGCTGATTTTTATTCTGAGTCAGTAAACAAAGATCTCAGAGGAAGTGGAGCACTTTATCTAATTTGGGAAATAACTCCTATATATAAAAGGAGGGGATTTCAGTGACAGCACATTATTAGCAGGCACTGGGGCTGAGGAGACTGATAGGTGGCTTTATCTATGGGGGGCCTTTTATCACTTGGGCTGAGGATTATGACTCAGTGGAAGGTGCAATATTGTGATGACATATATTTGTGCAAGACTGTGATCTAGAATGCGGTAGCCAAATGTGCCCCCAGGTTTGTTAAAGGTTGTTGGCTCCCAGTGGCGTAGTTGTTAAAACAGATATGGCGACCGGGAGCTTGATTGTTTCGCCCAGGATGGGCGGAGCTTTATGTGGCGCTAGTTTGGGCTGCCTTTCATCTTTCCAATTCAGATTACCGAAGTGATTCCGGACAGAGATACAGCTGCGTTCCGGACCTTTTGGTAACCAAATTGTACACGGTTTTAGAAAGTCTCTACTAAGCACATTACTTCATGTTCCCATATAAGTGGGACCGGATAACGCCATAGCTTCGTTCCAGATTTTTTTATCCGTTTTATAAGCAGTAATGTGTTTTATGTTAAATCCTTCTGTACATGAAATAAAGTTTGGGTATTTTAGCTTTATTACCTTCCTTTGTTACTTGAGGAGGTTCTAGCTACC
Source organism: Bombina bombina (assembly GCF_027579735.1). Classification (NCBI taxonomy): domain Eukaryota; kingdom Metazoa; phylum Chordata; class Amphibia; order Anura; family Bombinatoridae; genus Bombina; species Bombina bombina. The sequence goes on from NC_069500.1 coordinate 1,077,013,151, forward strand.
TTGGGCGACCCCGACTAGTCTATCCTAGAGAGTCCAGTAAGTTACAAGGAATTGGAGAGACCTTTTCTCCATCCCCTATATTTAAGATGTTTCCTATAGCTGACTTGGTTAAGGAGGCTTGGCAAACGGTCCCTAGGGTGGAAGAGAACTACTTTACCAGGGGTCAGCAACCTTCGGCTCCCAGATGTTTTGGAACTACATTTTCCACAATGCTGAGACACTCTTTTGGCTATCTGAGCATCATGGGAAATGTAGTTACAAAACATCTGGGAGCTGAAGGTTGCTGACCCCTGTACTATACCCTTATAGGATAGTTGTGTTTTCAAAGGTCCTATGGACAAAATTAGTAATGGTATGTACACCAGGTCTTACAATGGCAACCAGCTGTGTACTTTGCTACCGTCACTAGTGTGGCGGCATATTGGTTTCATGCGTTGTCTGATGCTACTAGGTCAGAAACACTCCTGGATGAAATCCAGGATAGGATAAAATCTTTATTATGAATTCTTCCCTTCAAGTTATCAAACTGGGAGCAAAGATTTCAGGTCTCTCGGTTCCAGCTCAGAGCTTTATGGTTAAAGCATTACGCTGCGGAGTATGCTCGAAGTCTAAGCTTTTTGCAATTCCTTACAAGGGGAAGACCTTGTTGGGACCTGGCTTGGCAGAAATAATCTTATATTATGCGAGGTAGGAGTTTCCTTCTCCCTCAGGATTCGGCCTCCAAGCAGAAACAGTCTAAACCTTCATGGTGACCCTATTTGTCTTGGAATAAGGGAATCATTCCTAGATGCCAGCTATGACTTGGGTTTGAGATATTTCGGATCCCGGGGCATTAGCACTAGTGTCCCAGGGATATGAGAGTTCAAAAGTTTTCCTCCCAGAGGCAGTTTTCTGCTTTCGAGAAAACCCGCTGGGGAATTGGCTCAAATGGTAGAGCGCTTGCTTAGCATACGAGAGGTAGCGGGATCGAAGCCCACACTCTTAAGCTGTAGACCAGACAAAGAGGCGTTTCTACACTGTAAGAGACCTCTCCCACATGGGAGTGATAGTTCCTGTTCTGAATCAGGAACAGTCTGGGATTTTTTTCAATCTTTTTGTGGTTCCCAAAAAAGGGAGGGAACCTTGAGGTCCATTTTAGATCTCAGGAGTCTTAACAAATTCCTCAGAGTACTGCCCTTCAAGATGGAAGCTATTAGTTCCATTCTCCCTTTGGTCCAGGAGGGTTAACTTATGACAACTGTTGATTTAAAGGACATGTACCTGCAGGTTACCATTTTTTGGGACCATCACATGTTCTTAAGGTTTGCCTTTCTGGACAAACACTTTCATGGCTCTGCTCTTCAGTCTTGCCACAGCTCCCAGAAAATTCTCAAAGATTCTGGGATTTCTGTTGGAGGTGTTCAGTTATGGGCATTGCAGTGCACCTTATCTGGATGACATCCTAGTACAGGTACCATCCTTATAACAATCGATCCCACACAGAATTGCTGTTATTCTTCCTTCCATCTCTCGGATGGAAGGTGAATTTGGAAAAAAATTCCTTAGTCCCAATAACAAGGGTGACATTTTCTTGGGAATCATTATAGATTCCTTAACAATAAGGTTTTTTTTGACAGAGGTCAGGAATTCAAAGATCTTCGATACTTGTCTAGTTCTTCAGTCCACTCCTCGGTCATCAGTGGCTCAGTCATGGAGGTAATCGGGCTGATGGTGGCGGCAAGGGACATCATCCCGATTTCTCGGTTCCACCTCAGTCCTCTGCTGTTATCCATGCTCAGGCAATGGAAAGGAGATTATGGAGACTTGTCTCTTCGAATACTACTATAGTAGGAGACAAGGGATTCTCTTCAATGGGAGTTGTCTCTGGATCATATTTCTCAGGGTGGGTGATTGTGAGAACTGACCCTAGCTTGCTAGGAAGGGGAACAGTCAGTCTCCCTAAGGGCTCAGGGAGTTTGGACTCTGAGTCTGTTCTTTGTTCTTCCTATGAACATTATGGAACTGAGCGACTTTTAATGCTCTTCTGACCTGGCTCCAGTTAGCTTCGGTCCAGTTTATCAGATCCCAATCGGATACCATAACTTCAGTGACTTACATCATTCATCAGGGAGGAACGAGGAGCTCCTTATCGATGACAGTGGTAACCAAAATAATTCAGTGGACAGATCTTGCTGTCTGTTGGCGATCCACATTCTGGGGGTGGACAACTGGGAGGCAGACTTCTTGAGCAGGCAGACCCTTCTTCCGGGGGAGTAAGAGCTCCATCTGGTAGTGGTTTCTCAGCCTGATTCTCAGATGGGGTTAGCCGGAATTGGACCTCATGGCATATCGACAGAATGCCAAGCTTCCAAGGTACGGGTCGAGGTTCAGGGACCTTCAGGCAGTACTGAATAAATTCCCTGGCTGTACTTTGGACCTTCAGGATAGCATATCTATTTTCTCTGTTTTGCTCCGGCTTTGCCTCGCAGGATTTTGTATGCAACTCTGGTGGACATGGCATCTTTGCTACCCTGGAAACTTATGTGAGGAAGGATCTTCTAATTCAAGGTATCTTCCTTCACCCAAATCTAGTTTTCTCTTAAAGGGCCACTGTAAGTAAATATTTTCTATGCCTGTTACTAACTACCCCAAATACGCTTTTTATCAATAGCATTTCATTAACATATCTCTACCGTATATCAGAAATCTTGTCTGCAAATTTAATTGTTTTCCAAACCCACTCCGTGGGTATCCTTTGCTCTGTACCAATCCGTTTACAATACCTAGGTTTCAAAATGGTGCTTTAAACACAGTTATTGGTTTAAGTATTTTGAACACTCAGTGCTGAAAATAGTGGGCAGGATAACGTGACATCAACGGCAAATAAAAGATATAACTTTTAGAACGTTATGAAATTTCGTTTTGGAGAAAATATAGGTCAGTAGGTTTTAATTAATGTTTATTAAAGTGATGGTAAATCTAACTATAGTTGAGTTAATATTTTAGAAGTATTACTTAATATAAGCACAGTGATGCTTTTGTTTTTTTTAAATTTACTTTTTTTCTTTTAAAATTTTCATTTATAAATGCGCCCCGTTACCTGTTCCCTGACTGCCTCCCTGTTAGAATTTCAGAAATCTTTTTGACAGGTGCATCATCCAATCGGGACTGCACCATACGCCCTATGTAAATCTAGTATTAGCACGCTCCCGTGCTTGGAGTTTTCAATGGCATCAGCAGAACTTCAATTGCGCAAGTTCAGTTGCAGCCACGATCTCGCCGCTGCTTATAGTAAAACACTACATTACCCTGTCAGTATCGTTTACAGCAGCGCAGAAGACTAAAGAATCCCCCCATGAGCCGCCCCCCCCCCCAACGTGCTTATTATCTAAGTACCAGCAAATAAAAGTGCTATTAAATTAAAAATTATTACTGCACCGTTTAAACTTTTCACCAAGCAGTGACAGGGTAATGTAGTGTGTTACTATAAGCAGCGGCGAGATTGTGGCTGCAATTGCACTTGCGCAGTTGAAGCTCTGCTGATGCCATTGAAAACTCCAAGCACGGGAGCGTGCTAATACCAGATTTACATAGGGCGTATGGTGCAGTCCCGATTGGATGATGCCCCTGTCAATCAGAGATTTCTGAAATTCTAACAGGGAGGCAGTCAGGGAACAGGTAACGGAGTGCATTTATAAATGAAAATTTTATAAGAAAAAAAGTATATTTAAAAAACAAAACAAAAGCATCACTGTGCTTATATTAAGTAATACTTCTAAAATATTAACTCAACTATAGTTAGGTTTACCATCACTTTAACTTTAATATGTTAGTTGTTTAGCTTAAAAATTATAACAGAAAGTAATCCTTTAAGCTGGCTGCTTGGAAGTTGAACGCTTAATTTGATCCAAGCAGGGTTTTTCTGACTCGGTCATAGAGACCATGATTCAGGCTCGTAAACCTGTAACTAGAAAGATTTATAAGATATGGAGTAAATATCTATTGGTGTGATTCCAAGGTCTACTCTTGGAGTTGAGTTAGGATTCCTAGAATTTTGTCATTTCTCCAAGAGGGTTTGGAGAAAGGATTATCGACAAGTTCCCTAAAGGGTCAATTTCTTCTGTTAAGTGTGATCAGTCCACGGGTCATCATTACTTCTGGGATATTACTCCTCCCCAACAGGAAGTGCAAGAGGAATCACCCAGCAGAGCTGCATATAGCTCCTCCCCTCTACGTCACTCCCAGTCATTCTCTTGCACCCAACGACTAGATAGGATGTGTGAGAGGACTATGGTGATTATACTTAGTTTTATATCTTCAATCAAAAGTTTGTTATTTTAAAATAGCACCGGAGTGTGTTATTATCTCTCTGGCAGAGTTTGAAGAAGAATCTACCAGAGTTTTTGCTATGATTTTAGCCGGAGTAGTTAAGATCATATTGCTGTTTCTCGGCCATCTGAGGAGAGGTAAACTTCAAATCAGGGGACAGCGGGCAGATGAATCTGCATAGAGGTATGTAGCAGCTTTTATTTTCTGACAATGGAATTGATGAGAAAATCCTGCCATACCGATATAATGTCATGTATGTATACTTTACACTTCAGTATTCTGGGGAATGGTACTTCACTAGAATTACACTGTAAGAAGTACATAAAGCTGTTTAATAACTAGAAATTATGTTTAACGTTTTTGCTGGAATGTAAAATCGTTTTCATTTGCTGAGGTACTGAGTGAATAAATGTTTGGGCACTATTTTTCCAGTTGGCAGTTGCTTAATCTTTTTTCTGACAGTTTCTGTTCTCTCTCACTACTGTGTGTGAGGGGGAGGGGCCGTTTTTTGGCGCTTTTGCTACGCATCAGATATTTCAGTCAGCATCTCATTTTATTTCCTGCATGATCCGGTTCATCTCTACAGAGATCAGGGGTCTTCAAAACTTATTTTGAGGGAGGTAATTTCTCTCAGCAGAGCTGTGAGAATTATAGTTGACTGGGATAAAAAACGTTTATTCTGTAATTGTTTCCTGCTTTCAGAATTTATCTTTGCTAATGGGATTAAACCTTTGCTAAAGTTGTGTTGTTTAAAAGGATTGGGGCTATAACTGTTTCAATTTATTAATTTTCAACTGTCATAGATATTCTGTGCTTCTTAAAGGCACAGTACGTTTTTAATATTATTCTAATTGAATTGTATTTCCAAGTTGCAAGTTTATTTGCTAGTGTGTTAAACATGTCTGATTCAGAGGATGATACCTGTGTCATTTGTTGCAATGCCAAAGTGGAGCCCAATAGAAATTTATGTACTAACTGTATTGATGCTACTTTAAATAAAAGTCAATCTGTACAAATTGAACAAATTTCACCAAACAACGAGGGGAGAGTTATGCCGACTAACTCGCCTCACGTGTCAGTACCTGCATCTCCCGCTCAGAGGGAGGTGCGTGATATTGTAGCGCCGAGTACATCTGGGCGGCCATTACAAATCACATTACAGGATATGGCTACTGTTATGACTGAAGTTTTGGCTAAATTACCAGAACTAAGAGGTAAGCGTGATCACTCTGGGGTGAGAACAGAGTGCGCTGATAATATTAGGGCCATGTCAGACACTGCGTCACAGGTGGCAGAACATGAGGACGGAGAACTTCATTCTGTGGGTGACGGTTCTGATCCAAACAGACTGGATTCAGATATTTCAAATTTTAAATTTAAACTGGAAAACCTCCGCGTATTACTAGGGGAGGTGTTAGCGGCTCTGAATGATTGTAACACAGTTGCAATACCAGAGAAAATGTGTAGGTTGGATAAATATTTTGCGGTACCGACGAGTACTGAGGTTTTTCCTATACCTAAGAGACTTACTGAAATTGTTACTAAGGAGTGGGATAGACCCGGTGTGCCGTTCTCACCCCCTCCGATATTTAGAAAAATGTTTCCAATAGACGCCACCACAAGGGACTTATGGCAAACGGTCCCTAAGGTGGAGGGAGCAGTTTCTACCTTAGCTAAGCGTACCACTATCCCGGTGGAGGATAGCTGTGCTTTTTCAGATCCAATGGATAAAAAGTTAGAGGGTTACCTTAAGAAAATGTTTGTTCAACAAGGTTTTATATTGCAACCCCTTGCATGCATTGCGCCGATCACGACTGCAGCGGCATTCTGGATTGAGTCTCTGGAAGAGAACATTAGTTCAGTTACTCTGGACGACATTACGGACAGGCTTAGAGTCCTTAAACTAGCTAATTCATTCATTTCGGAGGCCGTAGTACATCTTACTAAACTTACGGCGAAGAATTCAGGATTCGCCATTCAGGCACGCAGGGCGCTGTGGCTAAAATCCTGGTCAGCTGATGTTACTTCTAAGTCTAAATTGCTTAATATACCTTTCAAAGGGCAGACCTTATTCGGGCCCGGGTTGAAAGAGATTATCGCTGACATTACAGGAGGTAAAGGCCATGCCCTGCCTCAGGACAAAGCTAAGGCTAGACAGTCTAATTTTCGTTCCTTTCGTAATTTCAAAGCAGGAGCAGCATCAACTTCCTCTGCACCAAAACAGGAAGGAGCTGTTGCTCGCTACAGGCAAGGCTGGAAACCTAACCAGTCCTGGAACAAGGGCAAGCAGACCAGGAAACCTGCTGCTGCCCCTAAAACAGCATGAATTGAGGGCCCCCGATCCGGGATCGGATCTAGTGGGGGGCAGACTTTCTCTCTTCGCCCAGGCTTGGGCAAGAGATGTCCAGGATCCCTGGGCGCTAGAGATAATATCTCAGGGATACCTTCTGGACTTCAAATACTCTCCTCCAAGAGAGAGATTTCATCCGTCAAGGTTGTCAACAATCCAGACAAAGAAAGAGGCGTTTCTACGCTGCGTACAAGAGCTCCTGTTAATGGGAGTAATCCATCCAGTTCCACGATCGGAACAGGGACAGGGGTTTTACTCAAATCTGTTTGTGGTTCCCAAAAAAGAGGGAACTTTCAGACCAATCCTGGACTTAAAGATCCTAAACAAATTCCTAAGAGTTCCATCGTTCAAGATGGAGACTATTCGGACAATTTTACCTATGATCCAAGAGGGTCAGTACATGACCACTGTAGATTTAAAAGATGCTTACCTTCACATACCGATTCACAAAGATCATTACCGGTACCTAAGGTTTGCCTTCCTAGACAGGCATTACCAGTTTGTGGCTCTTCCATTCGGATTGGCTACAGCTCCAAGAATCTTCACAAAGGTTCTGGGTGCTCTTCTGGCGGTACTGAGACCGCGGGGAATCTCGGTAGCTCCATACCTAGACGACATTCTGATACAAGCTTCAAGCTTTCAAACTGCCAAGTCTCATACAGAGTTAGTACTGGCATTTCTAAGGTCACATGGATGGAAGGTGAACGAAAAGAAAAGTTCACTCGTTCCACTCACAAGAGTTCCCTTCCTGGGGACTCTTATAGATTCTGTAGAAATGAAGATTTACCTGACAGAGGACAGGCTAACAAGACTTCAAAGTGCTTGCCGCACCCTTCATTCCATTCAACACCCGTCAGTGGCTCAATGCATGGAGGTAATCGGCTTAATGGTAGCGGCAATGGACATAGTACCCTTTGCACGCTTACACCTCAGACCACTGCAACTGTGCATGCTAAGTCAGTGGAATGGGGATTACTCAGACTTATCCCCTTCTCTGAATCTGGATCAAGAGACCAGAAATTCTCTTCTATGGTGGCTTTCTCGGCCACATCTGTCCAGGGGGATGCCATTCAGCAGACCAGACTGGACAATTGTAACAACAGACGCCAGCCTTCTAGGTTGGGGTGCCGTCTGGAATTCTCTGAAGGCTCAGGGACAATGGAGTCAGGAGGAGAGTCTCCTGCCAATAAACATTCTGGAATTGAGAGCAGTTCTCAATGCCCTCCTGGCTTGGCCCCAGTTGACAACTCGGGGGTTCATCAGGTTTCAGTCGGACAACATCACGACTGTAGCTTACATCAACCATCAGGGAGAGACAAGAAGCTCCCTAGCTATGATGGAAGTATCAAAGATAATTCGCTGGGCAGAGTCTCACTCTTGCCACCTGTCAGCAATCCACATCCCGGGAGTGGAGAACTGGGAGGCGGATTTCTTAAGTCGTCAGACTTTTCATCCGGGGGAGTGGGAACTCCATCCGGAGGTCTTTGCCCAAATACTTCGACGTTGGGGCAAACCAGAGATAGATCTCATGGCGTCTCGACAGAACGCCAAGCTTCCTCGTTACGGGTCCAGATCCAGGGATCCAGGAGCAGTCCTGATAGATGCCCTGACAGCACCTTGGGACTTCAGGATGGCTTACGTGTTTCCACCCTTCCCGATGCTTCCTCGATTGATTGCCAGAATCAAACAAGAGAGAGCATCAGTGATTCTAATAGCACCTGCGTGGCCACGCAGGACTTGGTATGCAGACCTGGTGGACATGTCATCCTGTCCACCTTGGTCTCTACCTCTGAAACAGGACCTTCTGATACAGGGTCCCTTCAAACATCAAAATCTAACTTCTCTGAAGCTGACTGCTTGGAAATTGAACGCTTGATTTTATCAAGACGTGGGTTTTCTGAGTCAGTTATTGATACCTTAATACAGGCTAGGAAGCCTGTTAGCAGAAAGATTTACCATAAGATATGGCGTAAATACCTATATTGGTGTGAATCCAAAGGTTACTCTTGGAGTAAGGTTAGGATTCCTAGGATATTGTCTTTTCTACAAGAAGGTTTAGAAAAGGGTTTGTCTGCTAGTTCATTAAAGGGACAGATCTCAGCTCTGTCCATTCTGTTACACAAACGTCTGTCAGAAGTTCCTGACGTCCAGGCTTTTTGTCAGGCTTTGGCCAGGATTAAGCCTGTGTTTAAAACTGTTGCTCCACCTTGGAGTTTAAACCTTGTTCTTAATGTTTTACAGGGCGTTCCGTTTGAACCCCTTCATTCCATTGATATAAAGTTGTTATCTTGGAAAGTTCTATTTTTAATGGCTATTTCCTCAGCTCGAAGAGTCTCTGAATTATCAGCCTTACATTGTGATTCTCCTTATTTGATTTTTCATTCGGATAAGGTAGTTCTGCGTACTAAACCTGGGTTCTTACCTAAGGTAGGGACTAACAGGAATATCAATCAAGAGATTGTTGTTCCTTCCTTGTGCCCAAATCCTTCTTCGAAGAAGGAACGTCTACTACACAACCTGGATGTAGTCCGTGCTCTAAAATTTTACTTACAGGCAACTAAGGAATTTCGACAAACGTCTTCTCTGTTTGTCGTTTACTCTGGGCAGAGGAGAGGTCAAAAAGCTTCTGCTACCTCTTTCTTTTTGGCTTCGTAGCATAATTCGTTTAGCTTATGAGACTGCTGGACAGCAGCCTCCTGAAAGAATTACAGCTCATTCTACTAGAGCTGTGGCTTCCACTTGGGCCTTCAAGAATGAGGCCTCTGTTGAGCAGATTTGCAAGGCTGCAACTTGGTCTTCGCTCCATACTTTTTCCAAATTTTACAAATTTGACACTTATGCTTCATCGGAGGCTATTTTTGGGAGAAAGGTTCTTCAGGCAGTGGTTCCTTCTGTATAAAGAGCCTGCCTATCCCTCCCGTCATCCGTGTACTTTTGCTTTGGTATTGGTATCCCAGAAGTAATGATGACCCGTGGACTGATCACACTTAACAGAAGAAAACATAATTTATGCTTACCTGATAAATTCCTTTCTTCTGTAGTGTGATCAGTCCACGGCCCGCCCTGTTTTTAAGGCAGGTAAATATTTTTTAATTTATACTCCAGTCACCACTTCACCCTTGGCTTTTCCTTTCTCGTTGGTCCTTGGTCGAATGACTGGGAGTGACGTAGAGGGGAGGAGCTATATGCAGCTCTGCTGGGTGAATCCTCTTGCACTTCCTGTTGGGGAGGAGTAATATCCCAGAAGTAATGATGACCCGTGGACTGATCACACTACAGAAGAAAGGAATTTATCAGGTAAGCATAAATTATGTTTTTCTGCCTTATCTATTTTGTTTCACATACGTCTGGCAGATGTTCCAGATATACTATCTTTTGTCAGGCCTTGGTCAGGATCAGGCCAGTGTTCAAATCAGTTACTCCTCCATGGAGTTTGAATTTAGTCCTTAAGGTTCTTCAAGGGGCTCCGTTTGATCCTATGTATTCCTTAGATATTAAATTGTTATCTTGGAAAGTTTTATTTCTTGTTGCTTTTTCTTCTGCTCGCAGTGTCTCAGAGCTCTCGACATTGCAGTATGAGTCACCTTACCTTATTTTTAATTCTGATAAGGTAGTTTTGCGTACTAAATTAGTATTTCTTCCTACAGTAGGTTTAGCTTTTAACTAAGAATAGCAAGAGAACAAAGCAAAATTGGTGCTAAAAGTAAATTGGAAAGTTGTTTAAAATTACATTCATAAGTTGTTGTGTTTTGGGGGGGGGGGACTTAACTGTCCCTGTAAGGTAGCTTAAATCCCCCAAATAAGAATATGATCCATATAGATTTATCAATTAAGTTTGTTTTATCTGAAAGTAAGCAAATGATCATCTAAATTAACATTTTTATCTTATAGATTTTTTATTTTTTTAGATTTCCATTCTTTTTTCATTGTTTGACTGACTTGAACCATTCCTCTATTTATTTTTTAATTATAGGAATATTTTAGAGAAACCTAGTATAAAGTCTTGGTTTCCTTTTAATTGGTAAAAATACAAGTAACTTATTATTAATTTGCTAATATTTACACATCATTTTCAATGCTAATAAAGGATTTTGTAGATGGTCTTTCTCATCTCTGAGGGAATCTTTTTCATGTGAAATTGGGGTAACCTATTTAGGGAGCATGTCTTTAGAATATCATATTCCAACATAACGAACGCATTGTCTCTTTTCTATAAGCCATTCCTAACTGTTTTGCCAGTATTGTCAAGTGAAAGTTTTGTTTGATAACCTACAATTTTGTAATTTTAAATGTAATTCTAAATGTAACTGGTTTTCAACTTTTAAGCGTATGTTCGCATTTTTCCCCTCAACCAAACAAGTGCAAAATCGCAAAAATAAGATATATGTTGTGATCAAAATATATGAAATTATTTAACAATGTGGAGCACCTGAAATAAAGCAATAGGTCCAGCACAAGTCAGCAGTTCATATATAAAAAGCAAAGTGCACGGCAGCCAGAGGGTCCTGCTCACCTCCAATATGTAAATCCAAAGGCAAAAGACAAATGGCTCCAGCACATAAAAGTGGAAAAACCTTTGAGGTGTCATCATGAAAAGACAGCAACGTTTCGGGTAACAATTCTTATACCTGATTTGTATGTGAAGCCTACTTATCGTAATACATTACTTCAGTATAACAGCTATCATTCAAAGAAAGTTTTCTCTTCTATTCCCAAAAGCCAATTTATCAGAGCTATCAGAAATGTGCAAGACAAGGAGGATATGCAAGGCACTAGACTTGAGGAAATGGCTGACAAATTTATTGAAAGAGGGTATCCCCATGTATGATTACTAGGTGTAAAAATGAAGTTTTACATGATACAAAGGTAAAGATAAAGACACTAAACTTGTTATTTTCTCTTCTGAGTTTAATACACACAGTGATCATATTGCCAATATTATAAAGAAACACTGGTATCTTTTGGGAAAGTTTAACCCTCATATACCTGAATTTAAAGTCCCCCCCATGCACTCCTATAGAAGAGTTCAAAACATTAGGGACACTTTAGTTAAGGCTGACATAGGTGGCACTAACACCAACAGAATTACCTATCTTACAACTCCTAAGAGGTTCATACCCCTGTCTTCATTCTGCACAATGTAATGCAATGATAAAAGGTAAACACATAGCACAAACTAATGATAGAAAAAATCGGGAAATTAATGGTTATTACACTTGTGATACAGATTTTGTGGTTTACCTTTTAAAATGCCCTTGTGGGAGGGGCTATGTAGGGGAAACGACACGCCCCATCAGAGATGGGATTAGTGGACATAAATCCTCAATTAGTTGCCAAGATAGAACGCTCCCAGTCTCTTCCCATTTTTTAGAAATGGGACACACTGTCAGTCAACTCAGGTTCCAAATAATCAATCATATTCCAAAACTTAGGAGAGGGGGTAATAGGGAATTTGAATTAAAAAAGAGAGGTATGGTGGATTCATCTTAAAACTCTGCATCCTGTAGGTCTGAACAGAGATTATGATCTCCATTTGTTTTTATAAATTATAGTTTTTCACATTTATATAAATATTTAAAATTTTGGATCTCATGATCGAAATATGCATCATGGCTCATGTGTTTAACTTTACCTATGTGCTTAACATTTTCTAACTTTGAAGAAAAAATGTTGTTTAAATGTTCACTATGAGTAATGTATGAACTTATCCTGTAGATGGCAGTAGAAACATTTACATTTGGTTAACTTATGGAGTTAATATGTTTGCAATTAAGGTATTCAGCCTATTTAAAGCTGTGTTGCATAGCAATCCATAGCATGATTAAGGGTCTGTTACTCGAAACGTTGCTGTCTTTTCATGATGACACCTCAAAGTTTTTTCCACTTTTATGAAACGGTGCTGGAGCCATTTGTCTTTTTCATTTGGATTTACATATTGGAGGTGAGCAGGACCCTCTGGCTGTCGTGCACTTTGCTATTTATTTATGAACTGCTGATTTGTGCTGGACCAATTTCTTGTTTTGTGTACCATTTTTCCTGTGGAGGTCTCAAGCACAGTATATATATATAATGGAGTTGCCAAATGAAGGTTTGGATGTTTTTTCATACACGGATGTTGATGCCTCTAGGATCACAGCCCTTGCAAGAGGCTCAAGGGAATTCCTAAGAGACACAGCCAACACTAATATGTCAAAAAATTGGGGAAAAAGCACGCAAGAAACAGCTGTCCTATGAGCTACACAGCACCACCCTGGCTGAATATTTTAGGGTAAGGCGGATTCCAAGAGGATTGAGAATCAAATTAAGACCTACCATTATGGCCAATATCGAAAAGTACCGGAAGAGATTTGAATGCATTTTGAATAAACATTCTTTTGACATCATTGTCTGGACAGTTGAATGCTTGCAGGAAGAAATGGATAAGCAAAAAGTCCTGATCACTGAATGTGAACTTCTAAATACCCATTTCTCCATGGAAGATTTACAGAATATCAAACTAGAGGTTAACTAGCTTCTGGATGATTATCAGAAAGAATTAAAAGAAATCAAAAGACAAAATTTTTCCAGAGATTACCAGCATGATCAAGTCTATAGGTGGTCACATGATGGTCGCAGCCATGACGTCATGTGGAAGCGACAGGGCAGAGGTGGTGGAGCAATGGGAAATTCACCCTCCAGCTCATCTGAAGATTTTTTCAGTTCCGGCACAGAAAACGATACCGGAGGGGAGGAAAGAAACACCGGGCCCAGTGGAGACACTCGTTCACAGTGGAGCAGTGCAAGGAACAAGCAACCGCAAAGGGGAAAGAGAAAAGTAACCAATTAAATCCAAGGTACTCACAACGGTCTCCCTGATCTAAACACCTATGAACTGTTTGCACAAACCCCAGTAGATTCGATACAAATGGATAATACTAACCCTGATATGTTGAACCATAATAGTAATGTGGTCATTAATATTTCTAAACATACACTAACCTAGGATGAATATTATGTAAGGGATTATCTTTTTGTCCCACAAGTTTTGTGAGTGAATTCACTGTTGAAAAAGATCTGTATAGGTTTTTTCGTTCCTTAAAATTAAAGGCACATTTTGGCAATGAAAATGATGGTATGGTTGATAATATATCTACTGATATTGACAATGCAATGTTTAATTTAAAGTCTCTCTTAAATTAAAAAACAGATCTAATTTTGTTCCAAGTTCTACTAACCCAGGGGTTGAGACATTCATAAAATTTGTTCAGAATGATGTTAAGGATTTGTTGTCTCAAAAGAAGATCAAACAAAAAAGTAATATTACCTATGGTGAAAGACAGGCACTTAAAGATTTGACTAAGAATGAAAACATTACCATTAAAAATGCAGACAAGGGTGGGGCGGTTGTTGTATTAGACACTGAGTATTATGTACAAGAAATATTAGGTCAGCTATCTGATGGTGGTATCTATCGGGTTTTAGATGGTGATCCGTTAATGGAGATTAAGAAAGAAATAAAAATTGTGGTGGATACCGCTTTAAAGAATAACATTATTTCAAAAGATCTTGCAAAGTTCTTAATTAAAACTGACCCTATTACCTCCCGTCTTTTATACACTACCTAAACTTCACAAAAATCACAATACCCCCCCCCCCTCAGGTAGACCAATTGTCGCTAGTACAGACTCTGTATTTTCCCACATTGCCATATTTGTAGATAAAATTCTCAACCCTATTGCGTCCAAACAAGTTTCTTTCCTGAAAGATACAGGTGATTTATTAGAAAAACTCTTGCATTTCAGATGTGGGGAATAACCTCTTCATTAGATGTTGTGAGACTT
>NC_069500.1:1077156097-1077211118 GCF_027579735.1 Bombina bombina
AAACATCTACCCTGTTTGTCGTTTACTCTGGACAGAGGAGAGGTCAAAAAGCTTCGGCAACCTCTTTCCTTTTGGCTTCGGAGCATAATACGCCTAGCCTATGAGACTGCTAGACAGCAGCCCCCTGAAAGGATTACAGCTCATTCCACTAGAGCTGTGGCTTCCACCTGGGCCTTTAAAAATGAGGCCTCTGTTGAACAGATTTGCAAGGCCGCGACTTGGTCTTCACTTCACACTTTTTCCAAATTTTACAAATTTTATACTTTTGCTTCTTCGGAGGCTGTTTTTGGGAGAAAGGTTCTTCAGGCAGTGGTTCCTTCCGCTTAATCCTGCCTTGTCCCTCCCATCATCCGTGTACTTTAGCTTTGGTATTGGTATCCCATAAGTAATGGATGATCCGTGGACTGCATACACTTGACAAGAGAAAACATAATTTATGCTTACCTGATAAATTTATTTCTATTGTAGTGTATCCAGTCCACGGCCCGCCCTGTCCTTTTAAGGCAGGTCTAAATTTTAATTAAACTACAGTCACCACTGCACCCTATGGTTTCTCCTTTCTCTGTTTGTTTTCGGTCGAATGACTGGATATGACAGTTAGGGGAGGAGCTATATAGCAGCTCTGCTGTGGGTGATCCTCTTGCAACTTCCTGTTGGGAAGGAGAATATCCCATAAGTAATGGATGATCCGTGGACTGGATACACTACAAGAGAAATAAATTTATCAGGTAAGCATAAATTTAAATTATGTTTTTGAATGCCCCCTCCTAGATGAGGAGGAGGAGGATATGTTGATAGCATCTGAAGGTGAAATCTGACCATTTAATTGCTCCTACTGATTCTGAAGTTGTATCCTTCAGGTTTCAGCCAGAACACCTCGGCCTGTTACTTAAGGAGGTTTTAGCTACACTGGATGAGTCACCATGGTTGCTGTCAATCCTAAAAGTTTTAGTAGGCTACATAAATATTTTTATGTACTTTCCATGGTGGAAGTTTTTCCTGTACCAGGTCGAGCTACTGAGATTATTGCTATCGAATGGTAGAGACTGGGTATCCCCTTCTCCACCTGTAGTTAAGGGATTTCCTATAACAGGTTCTATCAAGGAATCTTGTCAGACGATATCCAAAGTGGAAGGGACAATTTCCATGCTATCCAGGAGAACTACTATCTCTATAGAGGATAGTTACTACTTTAAGGATCCTATTGATAATAAGTTACAGGATATGTTCACCAGGGTTTATAATGACAACCCATGGTTTGTATGGCTACTGTCTCTAGTGTGGTAGCATACTGTTGATGCCTTTTCTGAATCTATTTTAAACAGACTGTTCCCTTGAAGTCCAGGTTAGGATAAAGGCCCTTAAGTTGGCCAACTCCTTTACCACGGATGCTTCCCTTCAAGTTATCTGGAAGGTAACATTTTGTTTTCTTTATAATGACACAAGTCCATGGATCATCTAATTACTATTGGGAATATCACTCCTGCCCTGCAGGAGGCGGCGAAGACCACGACAGCAAAGCTGTTAAATATCACCTCCTTTCCCTCTCACCCCAGTCATTCTCTTTGCCTAAGTTAAGTGCATGAAGGTGTTAGGTGTTAGAAAAGATTCTTCAATCCAGACTTTATTTTAAAATAGTACAAGATTGTGCTGCTTTGTCCTGGGGTGTAGCCGTAGTCCATATCAGTCTCTTCAGTAGAGCAGTGGTTGCTTTAGAGCAATGGGAACTTGTGGGACATGATTCTTACTGCGCCTCCCATATATTTTATGCTGCCCTAATTAAAGTCTGAGGGTAAATGCTCAGTCTTTTTTATTTCCACAGGTCTATGTGAGGGAGTGGACCTCTCAAGCCTGATGAGCTGCCCTGCTGTTGGGCAGATTTGTGAGGTAAGTGCTGACTTTATTTCTGGGAAGGCAAGTCACTCAGAAAAAGTGGGCATTCTATTTTCATAGAAGGGACCGTTTTAAAGCACTTTATTCTCACAAGGACATTTTAACTCTCCTTACTGGAGAAGAGTCTTTGACAGCAATGTTACGCAGGCACTGGGGCTGAGATAGCTGCTTATTGTGTTAAACTATGGCGGTTCCACTTCTCCCAGCGGTTAAACTTTAACAAATATACAGACCGGGAGATTGTTATTTAGAGACGCCCACGAGGGGCGGAGCCAAGTGTTTCAGTAATCTCAGTATTACGCGCCATTTTTCTTGCATCTGAGAGCAGAGGAGACTGAGCTTCAGGGGGCTGACTAGAAACGCATGGTTGAAAGGAAGCATGCGATTCTAGGAGCGAAGCTCGACTAGGATCGTCTCCTGCTGGAATCCGGATTGTTTAGGCTGCTAAAGGGACTAATCTCTGCTGTTGCAAGGCAGGTAGGCACCTCAGCATAGAGCTGAGGTGTAGAGGTGTCTTTTCTATTTAACTATATACCGCATTTTGCAGTTTAAAATTTAAACCGCAACTTTTATTCTAAAGGGACAGTAACGTATTTGTCAATTTTTTTCTTTTTATTAAAAATTTTACTTATTGCTAAATTGGTCCATTGTGAGTCAGAATGGACCAAGAGGCCTTGCAAATTGTCACTTGTTGTTTGTGGGATGCCAATGTGGAACCACCAATCCCTTTTTGTTCCTCATGTATTGAGGACTTTAAATTATAGGGATACACTTTTTTTCTGAGCCAACATGTTCCAAGGTGGATGTTGTTCAGGAGTCTATTGACAATGTTCAATTTATGCCGCAGCGCTCTCCTCAAGCGTCCCAAAGTTTACCGCCCACAGAAGCAGTGCCCTGTGCTTCCTCTCTAACTTTTTCTGGGGTTACGTTGCAAAACATCGCTTCTCTCATGTCTTCTGCCGTTTCTAATTCGTTGCTTTTCCCATGTTACAGGGAAAACGTAAGGGGAAAAACAGGCATTCAGTAATCGAAGTTTCTGACGCAGTTGTTATTTCGAATGCCCCTCCAAGAAGCCTGAGGAGGATACCGTAGTAGCATCTGAAGGAGAAATTTCAGATTCTGACAGTGTAATTCCTCTTGCTGATACTAAAGTTGTATCGGGTTTAAGCTAGAACACCTCCGTCTGTTACTCAAGGAGGTTTTAGCTATATTGGATGACTGCGACACAGCGTTCGTAGTTAATACTAAGATATCCAGTAAGCTAAACAAATATTTTGATGTACCTTCCTTGGTGGAGGTTTTTCCTTTATTAGATTGTGCTGAGATCATTGCTAAGGAATGGCAGAGACCGGGTATCCCTTTTTCTCCATCTCCTATATTTAAAAATGTTTCCCATAGCAGTCTCTATCAAGGAGTCTTGGCAAACAGTACCCAAGGTGGAAGGGCAGTTTCCACTCTGACCAAGAGAACTACTATACCCATAGAGGATAGTTGTGCGTTTAAGGATCCAATGGATAAAAAATTTGAGGGGTTACTCAAGAAGATGTATGTACACCAAGGGTTACAATGGCAACCTGCGGTGTGCATTGCTACCGTTACTAGCGCGGCGGCATACTGATTTGATGCGCTGTCTGATGCTATTAGGACAGACACTCCCCTTGATGAAATTCAGGATAGGATAAAAGCCCTTGAATTTGCTAATTCCTTTATTACTGATGCTTCCCTACAGGTTATCAAGCTGGGAGCAAAGATTTCAGGCTTTGCCGTCTTAGCTCACAGAGCCTTATGGTTAAAACCTTGGTCTACGAATGTGTCATCTAAGTCTAACTTATAGCTATTCTTTACAAGGGGAAGACCTTGTTTGGACCGGGCTTGATGTAAATAATCTCTGATATCAGGGGAGGAAAAGGGTCATCTTCTCCCTCAAGATAAGAGAAACAAGCAAAAGGGGCGTCAGTAATTTTTCGTTCCTTTCGAAATTTCAAAGGAAATTCTTTCGCCTCCAAGCAGGAACAGTCCAAACCCTCATGGAGGCCCAATTAGTCTTGAAATAAAGGAAAACAATCCAAGAAGCCTGCTATTGAATCAAGGACAGCCTGAAGGGCATTCCCCTGATCCGGGACCGGATCTTGTAGTGGGCAGACTTTCCTTTTCTCTTGTAAGGTGTATCCAGTCCACGGATTCATCCATTACTTGTGGGATATTCTCCTTCCCAACAGGAAGCTGCAAGAGGATCACCCACAGCAGAGCTGTCTATATAGCTCCTCCCCTAACTGCCACCTCCAGTCATTCTCTTGCAGCTCTCGACAAGGGAAGTATCAAGAGAGATGTGGTGAATTAGTGTAGTTTATCTTCAATCAAAAGTTTATTTTTAAACGGTACCGACGTTGTACTGTTTTTTACCTCAGGCAGAAATTAAAAGAAGAGTTTTGCCTGGGGTTTTTGATGATCTTAGCAGGTTGTAACTAAGGTCCACTGCTGTTCTCACACATAACTGAAGAGTATGGGGAAACTTCAGTTGGGGGAACGGCCTGCAGAATTAACTGCCCTGAGGTATGTTCAGTATATTTTTTTTCTAGAGAGATTAGACCTAGAAAATGCTGACAGTGCCTGATATATTTAAGGTAAGCCTGATTGCAGTGATTTAACAAACGACTGGCATCATGCTTGCAGTGAAGGGTAATATTCATATTACTTGCTATTATGGCTTAGTATGTAAAACGTTTGGATAATATAGAAAGAACGTTTTTTTTTTTACTGAGGGTGATAAATCTTTATTTGCGGCCTAGTTTTCCACATGGCTGACTAGATTTCTCCTAGGAGTAGTTATTTATGGCCCTTTCACTTTGAGTGCATGGTGGGAGGGGCCTATTTTTGCGCTCTAATTGCGCAGTTTTTACATTCTGAGACATCCAGCTTCCCTGAAGGAGTCCCCTGACATATTGGACCTCTGTTTTATGAGAAGGTAGGAGCCACAGTAGAGCTGTGGCAGTTTGCTTGTGACTGTTATGACGGTTTTACCGTTTTTTTTTTTGCTTTGTTTTTGAGCCTGAGGGGTTAATCATCCATTTGCAAGTGGGTGCAATGCTATTTTAGTCTGTTATACACACTGTAAAAATTTCATAAAGTTAACTGCTTTTTTTCACTGTTTTGCAGTTTTTGTGTTTGTTTTTTTTCCCTTAAAGGCACAGTACCGTTTTTTATATTCTGCTTTTTCACATTAATTAAAGTGTTTTCCAAGTTTGCTGGTCTCATTACTAGTCTGTTAAACATGTCTGACATAGAGGAAACTCCTTGTTCATTATGTTTAGAAGCCATTGTGGAACCCCCTCTTAGAATGTGTACCAAATGTACTGATCTTACTATAAGTTATAAAGACCATATTCTGGATTTAAAAGATTTATCACCAGAGGAAATTGACAAGTGGTAAGTTATGCCGACTAACTCTCCCCACGTGTCAGAGCCTATAACTCCCGCTCAAGGGATGCCAAGTACATCTAGCGCGCCCATTGCGTATACTTTACAAGAAATGGCGGCAGTTACGAATCATACCCTTACAGAAGTATTGTCCAAACTGCCAGGGTTACAAGGAAAGCGAGACAGCTCTGGGGCTAGAACAAATACAGAGCTCTCTGACGCTTTAGTGGCTATGTCTGATATACCCTCACAATGTGCAGAAGCCGAAGCAGGAGAGCTTCTATCTGTGGGTGATTTTTCTGACTCAGGGAAGATTCTGATATGTCTACATTTTAAATTTAAGCTTGAACACCTCCGCATATTGCTCAGGGAGGTTTTAGCAACTCTGGATGACTGTGACGCCATTGTAGTCCCAGAGAAATTGTGTAAATTGGATAAATACTATGCAGTGCCTGTTTACACTGATGTTTTTCCAATACCTAAGAGATTTTCAGAAATAATTACTAAGGAATGGGATAGACCAGGTGTACCGTTCTCTCCCCCTCCTGTTTTTAAAAAGATGTTTCCTATAGATGCTGCTACACGGGACTTGTGGCAAACAGTCCCTAAGGTGGAGGGAGCAGTCTCTACCCTAGCGAAGCGTACAACTATCCCTGTCGAGGACAGTTGTGCTTTTCTAGATCCAATGGACAAAAAAATTAGAGGGTTACCTTAAGAAAATTTTTACTCAAGGTTTTATTCTACAGCCCCTTGCATGCATTGCCCTTGTCACTTCTGCTGCGGCCTTCTGGTTTGAGTCTCTAGAAGAGGCTCTACAGGTAGAAACCCCATTGGATGATATCCTTGACAAGCTCAAAGCTCTTAAGCTAGCCAAATCATTTGTTTCTGACGCCGTTGTTCATTTAACTAAGCTAACGGCTAAAAATTCAGGTTTTGCTCTTCAGGCGCGTAGGGCGCTATGGCTTAAATCCTGGTCAGCTGACGTTACTTCAAAGTCTAAGCTTCTCAACATTCCCTTCAAAGGGCAGACCCTATTCGGGCCTGGATTGAAGGAGATCATTTCTGATATTACTGGAGGAAAAGGTCACGCCCTTCCTCAGGATAGGTCCAATAAATTAAAGACCAAACAGACTAATTTTCGTTTCTTTTCGAAACTTCAAGAGTGGCGCAGCTTCAACTTCCTCTAATACAAAACAAGAGGGAAATTTTGCCCAGTCCAAGCCGTTCTGGAGACCTAACCAGGCTTGGAACAAAGGAAAGCAGGCCAAAAAACCTGCTGCTGCCTCTAAGACAGCATGAAAGATCAGCCCCCGATCCGGAAACGGATCTAGTAGGGGGCAGACTTTCTCTCTTCGCCCAGGCTTGGGCAAGAGATGTTCAGGATCCCTGGGCGTTGGAAATTGTGTCCCAGAGATATCGTCTGGACTTCAAAGCTTCTTCCCCAAAAGGGAGTTTTCATCTTTCACAATTATCTGCAAACCAGATAAAGAGAGGCATTCTTACATTGTGTAAATGTACAAGACCTCCTAGTTATGGGAGTGATCCACCCAGTTCCAAAGGAGGAACAGGGGCAAGGCTTCTATTCAAATCTCTTTGTGGTTCCCAAGAAAGAGAGATCTAAGATTGGTCTGAAAGTTCCCAAGATCCTAAACAAATTTCTCAGGGTCCCATCCTTCAAGATGGAGACTATTCGAACCATCCTACCTTTGATCCAGGAGGGTCAATATATGACTACCGTGGACTTAAAGGATGCTTATCTTCACATTCCGATACACAGAGATCATCATCGGTTTCTCAGGTTCGCCTTCCTAGACGGGCATTACCAGTTTGTGGCTCTTCCCTTTGGGTTAGCTACGGCACCAAGAATCTTTACAAAGGTTCTAGGGTCACTCTTAGCGGTCCTGAGGCCGCGGGGTATAGCAGTAGCCTCTTACCTAGACGACATTCTGATAAAGGCGTCGAATTTTCAAATCGCCAGGGCCCATACGGACATTGTGCTGGCATTCCTGAGGTCTCATGGGTGGAAGGTGAACGAAGAAAAGAGTTCTCTATCCCCTCTCACAAGAGTTTCCTTCCTAGGAACTCTGATAGATTCTGTAGAAATGAAGATTTACCGGACAGAGGCCAGGTTGTAAAAACTTCTAAATTCCTGCCGTGTTCTTTATTCTACTTCTCGCCCTTCAGTGGCTCAGTGTATGGAAGTGATCGGCTTAATGGTAGCAGCAATGGACATAGTGCCGTTTGCTCGCCTACATCTCAGACCGCTGCAACTCTGCATGCTCAGTCAGTGGAATGGGGATTACACAGATTTGTCCCCTCTACTAAATCTGGATCAAGAGACCAGAGATTGTCTTCTCTGGTGGCTATCTCGGGTCCATCTGTCCAAGGGTATGACATTTCGCAGGCCAGATTGGACAATAGTAACGACAGATGCCAGCTTCTGGGCTGGGGTTCAGTCTGGAACTCCATGAAGGCTCAGGGCTCGTGGACTCAGGAGGAGACACTCCTTCCGATAAACATTCTGGAACTAAGAGCGATATTCAATGTTCTTCAGGCTTGGCCTCAGCTTGCTGCGGTCAGGTTAATCAGATTTCAGTTGGACAATATCACGACTGCAGCCTACATCAACCATCAAGGGGGAACAAGGAGTTCCCTTGCAATGTTGGAGGTTTCAAAAATAATTCTATGGGCAGAGGTTCACTCTTGCCATCTATCAGCTATCCATATCCCAGGAGTAGAGAACTGGGAGGCGGATTTTCTAAGTCGGCAGACTTTTCATCCGGGGGAGTGGGAACTCCATCCGGAAGTGTTTGCACAGTTGATTCAACGTTGGGGCAAACCAGAATTGGATCTCATGGCGTCTCGTCAGAACGCCATGCTTCCTTGTTACGGGTCCAGGTCCAGGGATCCCAAGGCAGTGCTGACAGATGCTCTAGCAGCGCCTTGGTCCTTCAACCTGGCTTATGTGTTTCCACCGTTTCCTCTGCTCCCTCGTCTGCTTGCCAAGATCAAGCAGGAGAGTGCTTCAGGGTTTTTGATAGCACCTGCGTGGCTACGCAGGACTTGGTATGCAGATCTGGTGGACATGTCCTCCCTTCCACCATGGACTCTGCTGTTGAGACGGGACCTTCTACTTCAGGGTCCTTTCAACCATCCAAATCTAATTTCTCTGCGTCTGACTGCTTAGAGATTGAACGCTTGATTCTATCAAAGCGTGTTTTTTCCGAGTCGGTCATTGATACCTTAATTCAGGCTTGAAAGCCTGTCACCAGGAAAATCTATCATAAGATATGATGTAAATATCTTCATTGGTGTGAATCCAAGGGTTACTCATGGAGTAAAGTCAGGATTCCCAGGATATTATCTTTTCTCCAAGAGGGATTGGAGAAGGGATTGTCAGCTAGTTCCTTAAAGGGACAGATTTCTGCTCTGTCTATTCTTTTGCTCAAGCGTCTAGCGGATGTTCCAGACGTTCAGACGTTTTGTCAGGCTTTAGTTAGAATCAAGCCTGTGTTTAAACCTGTTGCTCCGCCATGGAGTTTAAATTTAGTTCTTAAGGTTCTTCAAGGGGTTCCGTTTGAACCTCTGCATTCCATAGATATCAAGCTTTTATCTTGGAAAGTTCTGTTTTTGGTAGCTATTTCTTTGGCTCCAAGTGTTTCAGAGTGATCTGCCTTACAGTGTGATTCGCCTTACAGTGTGATTCCCCTTATCTGATCTTCCATGCAGATAAGGTAGTTTTGCGTACCAAACCTGGGTTTCTTCCTAAGGTGGTATCTAATAAGAATATCAATCAGGAGATTGTTGTTCCGTCACTGTGTCCTAATCCTTCTTCAAAGAAGGAAAGTCTATTACATAATCTTGACGTGGTTCGTGCTTTAAAGTTTTATTTACAAGCTACTAAGGATTTTGGTCAAACATCGGCATTGTTTGTTGTTTACTCTGGACAGAGAAGAGGCCAAAAGGCTTCAGCAACTTCTCTTTCCTTTTGGTTAAGAAGTATAATCCGCTTAGCTTATGAGACTGCTGGCCAGCAGCCTCCTGAAAGAATTACAGCTCATTCCACTAGAGCGGTGGCTTCCACATGGGCTTTTAAAGATTTGTGGTCTTCGCTTCATACTTTTTCTAAATTCTACAAATTTGATACTTTTGCTTCTTCGGAGGCTATTTTTGGGAGAAAGGTCTTACAGGCAGTGGTGCCTTCCGTTTAAGCGCCTGCCTTGTCCCTCCCTTCATCCGTGTCCTGTAGCTTTGGTATTGGTATCCCACAAGTAATGGATGAATCCGTGGACTGGATACACCTTTACAAGAGAACAAAATTTATGCTTACCTGATAAATTTATTTCTCTTGTGGTGTATCCAGTCCACGGCCCGCCCTGTCATTTTAAGGCAGGTGTTTTTTATTTTTTTTAAACTACAGTCACCACTGCACCCTATAGTTTCTACTTTCTCTTGCTTGTCTTCGGTCGAATGACTGGAGGTGGCAGTTAGGGGAGGAGCTATATAGACAGCTCTGCTGTGGGTGATCCTCTTGCAGCTTCCTATTGGGAAGGAGAATATCCCACAAGTAATGGATGAATCCGTGGACTGGATACACCACAAGAGAAATAAATTTATCAGGTAAGCATAAATTGTTTTTTGCTCAGGCTTGGGTTTGAGATGTTCAGGATCCCTGGGCAGTAGAAATAGTGTCCCAGGGATACAGACTAGAGTTCAAAAGTTTTACTCCCAGAGACAGGTTTCTGCTTTCAAGATTATCTGTAGACCAGACAAAAAGAGGCTTTCTTAAAATGTGTACGGGACCTCTCCGACCTGGGAGTGATAGTATCTGTTCCGATGCAGGAAAAGGGTCTGGGATTTTATTCCAATCTGTTCGTGGTTCCCAAAAAAGAGGGAACCTTCAGACCAATTTTAGATCTCAAGAGTCTAAACAAATTCCTCAGAGTACCGTCCTTCAAGATGGAAACTATCTGTTCCATTCTTCCTTTGGTCCAAAAGGGTCAATTTATGACAACTGTGGATTTAAAGGACGCGTACCTGCATGTTTCCATTCACAGGGATCATCACAAGTTTCTATGGTTTGCCTTTCTAGACAAACACTTTCAATTCGTAGCTCTTCCTTTCGGTCTTGCCACAGCTCCCGGGATTTTCTCAAAGATTCTGGGATTTCTGTTGGCGGTGCTTCGATTACGGGGCATTGCAGTGTCACCCTATCTGGACGACATCCTGGTCCTGGCACCCTCCTTTCAACAATCAAGGTCCCACACGGAAATGTTATCCTTCCTGCGATCTCACAGATGGAAGGTAAATTTGGAAAAGATCTCCTTAGTTCAAAATACAAGGGTAACCTTCTTGGGAACCATAATAGATTACCTATCAATGAGGATTTTTCTGACAGAAGTCAGGAAATCAAAGATTTTCAATTCTTGCGTAGCGCTTCAGTCCGCTCCTCAGCCATCAGTGGCTCAGTGCATGGAGGTAGTCCGGCTGTTGGTAGCGGCAATGGACATCATCACGTTCACTCATTTCCATCTCAGACCACTGCAGCTAGACATGCTCAGTCAATGGAACGGAGATTATGCGGATTTGTCTCCACAAACTCTACTGAAACTGGAGACAAGGGATTCTCTTCAATGGTGGTTGTCTCAGGATCATCCCTCCCAGGGAACCTGCTTTCGCAGACCCTCTTGGGTAATTGTGACAACAGATGCCAGCCTTCTGGGATGGGGAGTGGTCTGGGGCTCCCTAAAGACTCAGGGAGTTTGGACTCATTCAGAGTCTGTTCTACCTATCAACATTCTAGAACTAAGAGCGATCTTCAATGCTCTTCTGGCCTGGCCTCAGTTAGCCTTGGCCCAGTTTCAGGTTCCAGTCGTACAACAACTTCAGTGGCTTACATCAATCATCAGGGAGAAACACAGAGTTCCTTAGCAATGAAAGAGGTAGCCAAAATACTACTTTGGGCGGAAACCCACTCTTGTCTGTCAGCGATCCACATCCCAGGGGTGGACAACTGTGAGGCGGACTTCCTGAGCAGGCAGACCTTGCACACGGGGGAGTGGGAACTCCATTCGGAAGTGTTTTCCAGCCTGATTCTCAGGGTCAGCCGGAATTGGATCTTATGGCATCTCGTCAGAATGCCAAGCTTCCGCGGTACAGATCGAGGTCCAGGGACCCTCAGGCGGTACTGAGACGCCCCCTATTTCCTCCGTTCACTCTTCTTCCTTGGGTCATTGCTCGAATCAAGAAGGAGAAGGAGTCGGTGATCCTCATTGCACCAGCTTGGCCTCGCAGGATTTGGTATGCAGATCTAGTGGACATGTCATCTCGTCCACCTTGGAGACTTCCGTAGAGGAAGGCTCTTCTACTTCAAGGGCCCTTCCTTCATCCGAATCTAGTTTCTCTGAAGCTGACTGCTTGGAGATTGAACGCTTTATTTTATCTAAGTGGGGCTTTTCAGAATCGGTCATAGAGACCATGATTCGGCTCGTAACCCTGTGACTAGCAAAAATTACTACAAGATATGGCATAAATATATCTATTGGTGTGAATCCAAATGCTACTCTTGGAGTAGAGTTAGGATTCCTAGAATTTTGTCTTTTCTCCAAGAGGGTCAAATATCTGCCTTGTCTATTTTGTTACACAAGCGTCTGGCGGACGTACCAGATGTGCAATCTTTTTGCCAGGCCTGTGTTCAAACTAGTTACTTCTTAATTTAGTTCTTAAGGTTCTTCGAGGGGCTCTGTTTGAGCCTATGCATTCCTTAGATATTAAGTTGTTATCTTAGAAAGTTTTGTTTCTTGTTGCTATTTCTTCTGCTCGTAGAGTGTCAGAACTCTCGGCATTGCAGTATGAGTCTCCTTACCTTATTTTTCATTCGGATAAGGTAGTTGTACATACAAAGTTAGGTTTTCTACCTAAGGTAGTTTCTGACAGGAACATTAATCAGGAGATTGTTGTTCCTTCCTTATGTCCTAATCCTTCTCAGAAGGAACGTCTTCTGCACAATTTAGACGTGGTACGTGCCTTAAAATTTTACTTGCAGGCGACTAAGGATTTTCGTCCGTCTTCTGCTTTGTGGTTTTCTCTGGAAAACGTAAGGGACAGAAAGCTATGGCTACTTCTCTTTCCTTTTGGATGAAGAGTAATTATTTGTTTTGCCTATGAAACTGCTGGACAGTGTCCTCCAGAGAGTGTTGCAGCTCATTCCACGAGGGCTGTTGCTTCCTCATGGGCATTCAAGAATGAAGCTTCTGTGGAATAGATTTGCAAGGCTGCAACTTGGTCCTCTCCACACTTTTTCAAACTTTTATAAATTTGACACTCTTTCCTCGGCTGAGGCCGTTTTTGGGAGAAAGGTTCTTCATGCAGTGGTGCCTTCCTTTTCGGTTTCCGGTCTTGTCCCTCCCTTATCTGTGTACTTGGGTATTGATTCCCAACAGTAATTAATGATGATCCGTGGACTCATCGTGTCATTAGAAAGAAACCAAAATTTATGCTTACCTGATAAATTTATTTCTTGACACAATGAGTCCACGGGCCACCCTGTTATTTAGACAGGTGGTTAGTATTTTATAAACTTCAGACACCTGCACCTTGTTGCTTCCTTTCTCTCCTTTACTTATATTTAACAGCTTTGCTGTGGTGCTCTTTGCTGCCTCGTGCTGGGCAGGAGTGATATTCCCAATAGTAATTAATGATGATCCGTGGACTCATCGTGTCAAGAAATAAATACATTTATCAGGTAAGCATAAATTTTTGCTTTTTCAGTTTGTGGGTGTGATCCTATTTGCATTCCATTTCATATTATGGGGTGCGTTTGTTCCACATATTTAGCATTGCACAAGATGCCCCCATGAGAGCGAGGCTAATCAATCACCCGGTCAAATGTGTCAGAAGTGATTTGCATCTGCCAATTCTTGGTGGTGGAGTGAGGGTTTAGGGGTTTAAACACACAGGGCGGCAGGGCAGGGTCACTAGTCTTAAAATGAAATGTTCTAATAAAGTAAAGTGGAGCATGTTTTGTGTTTAGTTTTGTTTTTTGTTTGTTTTTACAATAATGGAGCTTATATGGTGAAACCATATTTTTTTTAATTTATTTTTTTTAACTTACATATTAGATTCCTGTATACTCACTGATTCTTCTGTTAACCATGTAATAATTAGCTGACATTATTTTTTTATGTATAGGATAGAGCACACAGAATTGGTCAAACAAAAACTGTGAGGGTGTTCAGGTTTATCACAGACAACACTATTGAAGAACGGATAGTAGAGCGTGCAGAGATGAAACTGAGATTGGATTCCATAGTCATTCAGCAAGGTATGTTTTTTTGCTTTATGGATTTTTTGTTGTTGTAAGAATTATAAACAGAATATATTTAGGAGAAAGCTCGGTCAACTTGTAATAGCATATGTGTGTTTAAAATTCTAAATTTGTTTTTGTGATTATGCAATCATAACCTTTACCACTTGATAACTGGACTAGGGATGTGCAGCATATAGCTTGTAGTCTGTTTTATCCCAATAATATAGCCCTATGTTAAAGGCAAATACCACAAAATAACTACCCTCTTTTTTTCCCCTTTAGTAGTTATACTATTTAGCATACTCTTTTTAATCTATTTTAATAAGTCTCATACATCTCCTCTGGTCAGAATTCTGAGACTCAAGCAGGTTCTGTGACGCACTAGGCCACTGATTTTTAAACCTGTCCTCAGGCCTCATTTAATGGATTACTGAAGTGGAGCACAGGTAAAATGATCAGGTAAAACCTGGTTATGTTACCTGCTCTCATTCAAGGTAATCCCAAAAACCTGGCCAGTTAGGGAGGCTTGAGGACAGGTCTGAAAACCAATGCACTAGGGTGTCCAGCTGCCATGGTTGAAAATACATTTTATACAATCTCTTAATATCCAGGTGAAGATATTGAGATGGCAAGTTTTCCTTCACTTGTCATTTTCTTCAGTCACCTAATAAGACAAATTATTTTCCAACTTGGTCTAATTAGTTAATTATAATGACAGATTGTTTTTTTTTTTTTTTTTTTTTTTTTTTTTTTTTGACACGTCAAAGGGACAGTCAACACCAGAATTTTTGTTCTTTAAAAGGAAAGATAATCCCTTTATTACCCATTCCCCAGTTTTGCATAACCAACAGTTATAATAATACACGTTTCTCCAACATAGGTGTGTCCGGTCCACGGCGTCATCCTTACTTGTGGGATATTCTCTTCCCCAACAGGAAATGGCAAAGAGCCCAGCAAAGCTGGTCACATGATCCCTCCTAGGCTCCGCCTACCCCAAGTCATTCTCTTTGCCGTTGTACAGGCAACATCTCCACGGAGATGGCTTAGAGTTTTTTAGTGTTTAACTGTAGTTTTTATTATTCAATCAAGAGTTTGTTATTTTAAAATAGTGCTGGTATGTACTATTTACTCTGAAACAGAAAAGAGATGAAGATTTCTGTTTGTATGAGGAAAATGATTTTAGCAACCGTTACTAAAATCCATGGCTGTTCCACACAGGACTGTTGAGAGGAATTAACTTCAGTTGGGGGAACAGTGAGCAGTCTTTTGCTGCTTGAGGTATGACACATTCTAACAAGACGATGTAATGCTGGAAGCTGTCATTTTCCCTATGGGATCCGGTAAGCCATTTTTATTCAGACAGTAAATAAGGGCTTCACAAGGGCTTATTAAGACTGTAGACATTTTCTGGGCTAAATCGATTCATATATTACACATATTTAGCCTTGAGGAATCATTTAATATGGGTATTTTTGTTAAATAATATCGGCAGGCACTGTTTTAGACACCTTATTCTCTAGGGGCTTTCCCTAATCATAGGCAGAGCCTCATTTTCGCGCCGGTATTGCGCACTTGTTTTTGAGAAGCATGACATGCAGTCGCATGTGTGAGGAGCTCTGATACATAGAAAAGACTTTCTGAAGGCGTCATTTGGTATCGTATTCCCCTTTGGGCTTGGTTGGGTCTCAGCAAAGCAGATACCAGGGACTGTAAAGGGGTTAAAGTTAAAAACGGCTCCGGTTCCGTTATTTTAAGGGTTAAAGCTTCCAAATTTGGTGTGCAATACTTTTAAGGCTTTAAGACACTGTGGTGAAATTTTGGTGAATTTTGAACAATTCCTTCATACTTTTTCGCAATTGCAGTAATAAAGTGTGTTCAGTTTAAAATTTAAAGTGACAGTAACGGTTTTATTTTAAAACGTTTTTTGTACTTTGTTATCAAGTTTATGCCTGTTTAACATGTCTGAACTACCAGATAGACTGTGTTCTGAATGTGGGGAAGCCAAGGTTCCTTCTCATTTAAATAAATGTGATTTATGTGACACTGAAAATGATGCCCAAGATGATTCCTCAAGTGAGGGGAGTAAGCATGGTACTGCATCATTCCCTCCTTCGTCTACACGAGTCTTGCCCACTCAGGAGGCCCCTAGTACATCTAGCGCGCCAATACTCCTTACTATGCAACAATTAACGGCTGTAATGGATAATTCTATCAAAAACATTTTAGCCAAAATGCCCACTTATCAGCGTAAGCGCGACTGCTCTGTTTTAGATACTGAAGAGCATGAGGACGCTGATGATAATGGTTCTGAAATGCCCCTACACCAGTCTGAGGGGGCCAGGGAGGTTTTGTCTGAGGGAGAAATTTCAGATTCAGGGAAAATTTCTCAACAAGCTGAACCCGATGTGATTACATTTAAATTTAAGTTGGAACATCTCCGCGCTCTGCTTAAGGAGGTATTATCCACTCTGGATGATTGTGAGAATTTGATCATCCCAGAGAAACTATGTAAAATGGACAAGTTCCTAGAGGTCCCGGGGCTCCCAGAAGCTTTTCCTATACCCAAGCGGGTGGCGGACATTGTAAATAAAGAATGGGAAAGGCCCGGTATACCTTTCGTCCCTCCCCCCATATTTAAAAAATTGTTTCCTATGGTCGACCCTAGAAAGGACTTATGGCAGACTGTCCCCAAGGTCGAGGGAGCGGTTTCCACTTTAAACAAACGCACCACTATACCCATAGAAGATAGTTGTGCTTTCAAAGATCCTATGGATAAAAAATTAGAAGGTTTGCTTAAAAAGATGTTTGTTCAGCAAGGTTACCTTCTACAACCAATTTCATGCATTGTCCCTGTCACTACAGCCGCGTGTTTCTGGTTCGATGAGCTAGTAAAGGCGGTCGATAGTGATTCTCCTCCTTATGAGGAGATTATGGACAGAATCCGTGCTCTCAAATTGGCTAATTCTTTCACCCTAGACGCCACTTTGCAATTGGCTAGGTTAGCGGCGAAGAATTCTGGGTTTGCTATTGTGGCGCGTAGAGCGCTTTGGTTGAAATCTTGGTCAGCGGATGCGTCTTCCAAGAACAAACTCCTTAACATTCCTTTCAAGGGGAAAACGCTGTTTGGCCCTGACTTGAAAGAGATTATCTCTGATATCACTGGGGGTAAGGGCCACGCCCTTCCGCAGGATAGGTCTTTCAAGGCCAAAAATAAACCTAATTTTCGTCCCTTTCGTAGAAACGGACCAGCCCCAAGTGCTACGTCCTCTAAGCAAGAGCGTAATACTTCTCAAGCCAAGCCAGCCTGGAGACCAATGCAAGGCTGGAACAAGGGAAAGCAGGCCAAGAAACCTGCCACTGCTACCAAGACAGCATGAAATGTTGGCCCCCGATCCGGGACCGGATCTGGTGGGGGGCAGACTCTCTCTCTTTGCTCAGGCTTGGGCAAGAGATGTTCTGGATCCTTGGGCACTAGAAATAGTCTCCCAAGGTTATCTTCTGGAATTCAAGGGGCTTCCCCCAAGGGGGAGGTTCCACAGGTCTCAATTGTCTTCAGACCACATAAAGAGACAGGCATTCTTACATTGTGTAGAAGACCTGTTAAAAATGGGAGTGATTCATCCTGTTCCATTAGGAGAACAAGGGATGGGGTTCTACTCCAATCTGTTCATAGTTCCCAAAAAAGAGG
This sequence comes from Bombina bombina, assembly GCF_027579735.1. Lineage (NCBI taxonomy): Eukaryota > Metazoa > Chordata > Amphibia > Anura > Bombinatoridae > Bombina > Bombina bombina. The sequence continues at coordinate 1,077,173,404 of NC_069500.1, forward strand.
GAACGTTCAGACCAATCTTAGATCTCAAGATCTTAAACAAGTTTCTCAAGGTTCCATCGTTCAAAATGGAAACCATTCGAACAATTCTTCCTTCCATCCAGGAAGGTCAATTCATGACCACGGTGGATTTAAAGGATGCGTATCTACATATTCCTATCCACAAGGAACATCATCGGTTCCTAAGGTTCGCATTCCTGGACAAGCATTACCAGTTCGTGGCGCTTCCTTTCGGATTAGCCACTGCTCCAAGGATTTTCACAAAGGTACTAGGGTCCCTTCTAGCGGTGCTAAGACCAAGGGGCATTGCAGTAGTACCTTACTTGGACGACATTCTGATTCAAGCGTCGTCCCTTCCTCAAGCAAAGGCTCACACGGACATAGTCCTGGCCTTTCTCAGATCTCACGGATGGAAAGTGAACGTGGAAAAGAGTTCTCTATCTCCGTCGACAAGGGTTCCCTTCTTGGGAACAATAATAGACTCCTTAGAAATGAGGATTTTTCTGACAGAGGCCAGAAAAACAAAACTTCTAAACTCTTGTCAAACACTTCATTCCGTTCCTCTTCCTTCCATAGCGCAGTGCATGGAAGTAATAGGTTTGATGGTAGCGGCAATGGACATAGTTCCTTTTGCGCGCATTCATCTAAGACCATTACAACTGTGCATGCTCAGTCAGTGGAATGGGGACTATACAGACTTGTCTCCGAAGATACAAGTAAATCAGAGGACCAGAGACTCACTCCGTTGGTGGCTGTCCCTGGACAACCTGTCACAAGGGATGACCTTCCGCAGACCAGAGTGGGTCATTGTCACGACCGACGCCAGTCTGATGGGCTGGGGCGCGGTCTGGGGATCCCTGAAAGCTCAGGGTCTTTGGTCTCGGGAAGAATCTCTTCTACCGATAAATATTCTGGAACTGAGAGCGATATTCAATGCTCTCAAGGCTTGGCCTCAGCTAGCAAAGGCCAAGTTCATACGGTTTCAATCAGACAACATGACGACTGTTGCGCACATCAACCATCAGGGGGGAACAAGGAGTTCCCTGGCGATGGAAGAAGTGACCAAAATCATTCAATGGGCGGAGACTCACTCCTGCCACCTGTCTGCAATCCACATCCCAGGAGTGGAAAATTGGGAAGCGGATTTTCTGAGTCGTCAGACATTACATCCGGGGGAGTGGGAACTCCATCCGGAAATCTTTGCCCAAATTACTCAACTGTGGGGCATTCCAGACATGGATCTGATGGCCTCTCGTCAGAACTTCAAGGTTCCTTGCTACGGGTCCAGATCCAGGGATCCCAAGGCGACTCTAGTAGATGCACTAGTAGCACCTTGGACCTTCAAACTAGCTTATGTATTCCCGCCGTTTCCTCTCATCCCCAGGCTGGTAGCCAGGATCAATCAGGAGAGGGCGTCGGTGATCTTGATAGCTCCTGCGTGGCCACGCAGGACTTGGTATGCAGATCTGGTGAATATGTCATCGGCTCCACCATGGAAGCTACCTTTGAGACGAGACCTTCTTGTTCAAGGTCCGTTCGAACATCCGAATCTGGTCTCACTCCAGCTGACTGCTTGGAGATTGAACGCTTGATCTTATCAAAACGAGGGTTCTCAGATTCTGTTATTGATACTCTTGTTCAGGCCAGAAAGCCTGTAACTAGAAAAATTTACCACAAAATATGGAAAAAATATATCTGTTGGTGTGAATCTAAAGGATTCCCTTGGGACAAGGTAAAGATTCCTAAGATTCTATCCTTTCTTCAAGAAGGATTGGAGAAAGGATTATCTGCAAGTTCCTTGAAGGGACAGATTTCTGCCTTGTCTGTGTTACTTCACAAAAAACTGGCAGCTGTGCCAGATGTTCAAGCCTTTGTTCAGGCTCTGGTTAGAATAAAGCCTGTTTACAAACCTTTGACTCCTCCTTGGAGTCTCGACTTAGTTCTTTCAGTTCTTCAGGGGGTTCCGTTTGAACCCTTACATTCCGTTGATATTAAGTTATTATCTTGGAAAGTTTTGTTTTTGGTTGCAATTTCTTCTGCTAGAAGAGTTTCAGAATTATCTGCTCTGCAGTGTTCTCCTCCTTATCTGGTGTCCCATGCAGATAAGGTGGTTTTACGTACTAAACCTGGTTTTCTTCCAAAAGTTGTTTCTAACAAAAACATTAACCAGGAGATAGTCGTGCCTTCTTTGTGTCCGAAACCAGTTTCGAAGAAGGAACGTTTGTTGCACAATTTGGATGTTGTTCGCGCTCTAAAATTCTATTTAGATGCTACAAAGGATTTTAGACAAACATCTTCCTTGTTTGTTGTTTATTCTGGTAAAAGGAGAGGTCAAAAAGCAACTTCTACCTCTCTCTCTTTTTGGATTAAAAGCATCATCAGATTGGCTTACGAGACTGCCGGACGGCAGCCTCCTGAAAGAATCACAGCTCATTCCACTAGGGCTGTGGCTTCCACATGGGCCTTCAAGAACGAGGCTTCTGTTGATCAGATATGTAGGGCAGCGACTTGGTCTTCACTGCACACTTTTACCAAATTTTACAAGTTTGATACGTTTGCTTCTTCTGAGGCTATTTTTGGGAGAGAGGTTTTGCAAACCGTGGTGCCTTCCATTTAGGTGACCTGATTTGCTCCCTCCCTTCATCCGTGTCCTAAAGCTTTGGTATTGGTTCCCACAAGTAAGGATGACGCCGTGGACCGGACACACCTATGTTGGAGAAAACAGAATTTATGTTTACCTGATAAATTACTTTCTCCAACGGTGTGTCGGGTCCACGGCCCGCCCTGGTTTTTTTAATCAGGTCTGATAATTTATTTTCTTTAACTACAGTCACCACGGTATCATATGGTTTCTCCTATGCAAATATTCCTCCTTAACGTCGGTCGAATGACTGGGGTAGGCGGAGCCTAGGAGGGATCATGTGACCAGCTTTGCTGGGCTCTTTGCCATTTCCTGTTGGGGAAGAGAATATCCCACAAGTAAGGATGACGCCGTGGACCGGACACACCGTTGGAGAAAGTAATTTATCAGGTAAACATAAATTCTGTTTTTACCTCTGTAATTACCTTGTATCTAAGCTTCTGCTGACGGCCCCCTTATTTCAGTTCTTTTGACAGACTTGCATTTTAGCCAGTAAGTGCTCACTCCTAGGTCACTTCACATGCATGAGCTCAATATTATGTATATGAAACACATAAACCTAATGCCCTCTAGTGGTCAACATCCATTCAGATTAGAGGCAGTCTTCAAGGTCTAGGAAATTAGCATATGAACTTCCTAGGTTTAGCTTTTAACTAAGAATAACAAGAGAACCAAGTAAAATTGGTGATAAAAGTAAATTGGGAAGTTGTTTAAAAATACATGCCCTATTTAAATCATGAGGGTTTTTTTGGACTTGATTGTCCCTTTAAATAGGATGGTATAATTTGTTTGGTTTTACTTTGGAACAACCTTTCTTTTGAGGGAAAAGAATAAATACTGCTGTGCTAGTGTAATATTTGCCATTTGTAATAATGAATGTAGTATCAATAACAATTATTGGTTTTCAGTTGAACATTTTATTTCTTTTTAATGACACGATGAGTCCACGGATAATCTTAATTTCTATTGGGAATACCACTCCTGCCCTGCAGGAGGCAGCAAAGAGCACCACAGCAAAGCTGTTAAATATCTCCCAACCCAGTCATTCTCTTTGCCTACGTTAAGTGCTAGGAAGTGGTAAAGTTAGGTGTTATTTTAGATTCTTCAATCAAGAGTTTATTATTTTTAAAGTGGTGCTCGATTGTGCTTCTTTGTCCTAGGGTGTAGCCGTAGTCCACATCAGTCTCTTCAGTAGAGCAGTGGGGGCTTTAGAGCAATGAGAACTGGTGGGACATAATTCTCACTGCTCCTCTTATAGATTTTATGCTGCCCTAATTGTGAAGACCTGAGGGGAAATACTCAGTCTCTTTTGTTCCACAGGCCTATGGGAGGGAGATGACCTCTCAAGCCGGGTGAGATGCCTTGCTGTCGGGCATTGATCAGGTAAGTGCTTACTTTATTTATATCTGGATCACTCAGAAAAAGTGGGCACTATTTACTTGGTTGCTTCTCTTGGGACATTTTTATTTCTCCTTACTGAAGGAGACTATTAGAAAGCATAGCAGGCACTGGGGCTGAGAATGTTGTGTAGTTAAATTTTTATGGCGGTTCCACTGCTCCCGGCGGTTTAACTTGAATAATACCGACCGGGGGATTATTAATTTGAGACGCCCATGAGGAGTGGAGCTAAGGGTGGTGAGATTTTTAGCATTACATGCCATTTCTCTTGCATCTACGGAGGTGACAGTTACAGGCCGACTAGAAGCGCTTGGGTTCATAAGAAAGACAAGCATTTCTAGGAGCAGTTCTCAAATCATTTCCTGCTGCTCTACGGATCATCTGCTTTGCTAGTGGGACTTATCTCCTGTGTTGTGGGGCAGGTAGGCACCTCAGCAGACAGCTGAGGTGTTGAAGTGTTTGTGATTTTTGTCTCAGTATCGTTTTTACCGCATTCTTCAGTTTATAGTAAAAAAAGTTAGTTTAATTTTTAAAGTAACAGTAACATTTTTTTTGTCAAGTTTAATTTTGTTAAAAATTCACTTTTTTTCATGTAATTGGCAACAGTCCATTATCTAGTGACATATGAGATATACAATCCTACCAGGAGGGGCAAAGTTTCCCAAACCTCAAAATGCCTATAAATACACTCCTCACCACACCCACAATTCAGTTTTACAAACTTTGCCTCCTATGGAGGGGGTGAAGTAAGTTTGTGCTAAGATTTCTACGTTGATATGCGCTTCTCAACATTGTTGAAGCCCGATTCCTCTCAGAGTACAGCGAATGTCAGAGGGACGTGTAGGGAGTATCACTTATTTGAATACGATGATTTCCCTAACGGGAGTCTATTTCATAGGTTCTCTGTTATCGGTCGTAGAGATTCATCTCCTACCTCCCTTTTTTACTTACCTGATAAATTCATTTCTTTCATATTGGCAAGAGTCCATGAGGCCCACCCTTTTTATGGTGGTTATGATTTTTTGTATAAAGCACAATTATTTCCAAATTTCCCTTGATGCTTTCTACTCCTTTCTTTATCACCCCACTGCTTGGCTATTTGTTAAACTGAATTGTGGGTGTGGTGAGGGGTGTATTTATAGGCATTTTGAGGTTTGGGAAACTTTGCCCCTCCTGGTAGGATTGTATATCCCATATGTCACTAGCTCATGGACTCTTGCCAATATGAAAGAAATGAATTTATCAGGTAAATTCTTACATAAATTATGTTTTTTGATTGCTAGTTCTATCCATTAAGAGTAATAATGGATCATGAGGCCTTGCAAACTGCCAAAAGCGCTTTGTTTTGATGACAATGTGGAACCACCAATCCCTTTTTTGTTCCTCTTGTATTGAGAGGACTATAAATTACAGGGATAAAAATTTTCCTGAGCCAACATTTTCTAAAGAACATGCCGTTCAGGAATCTGACAATGTTCAATATATGCTGCAGCTTTCTCCTCAAGCGTCCCCAAATTTTACTGCCCTCACATGCAGTGCTCTGTTTCCTCGGTGGCTCCAGTTGGGGTTACTTTAAAAGACATCGCTTCTCTCATGTCTTCTGCAGTTTCAGATGTGTTGTCTGCCTTTCCTATGTTGCAAGGAAAGCGTAAGAGGAAAATCAGACATTCAGTAAGCGAGGTTTCTGACAGTTATTCCTATTGCGGATGCACCCTCCCAGAAGCCTGAGGAGGGGTATACCGTAGTAGCATCTGAAGGTGAAATTTCAGATTCTGACAGTGTAATTCCTCTCGGTGATCGGAAGTGGTATCTTTTAGGTTCAAGCTAGAAACGCCTCCGTCTGCTACTTTGGGTGACAGCGACTCCACGGTTGTCTTTAATCTAGGGTTGCACCGATACCGATACCAAGTATTTGCATGAGTACTTGTACTCACGCAAATGCACCGATATTTAAACCGATACCTCCAATTCCTACCCATATGCCATCTTGTGGCGTTTTTCAAACTGTATGTTCCCATTTCATTTTAAGCTGGAGTGGAGACTGAACTAAAAATTGTTCACTTCTGTTCTGCCAATACAAATTGCTGCTGTTTGTATTATTTTACGTCAGAGCAGTGCTTTAAAAGCTGCTACTTTACAGCTGTAAGCCTCTCATCTTGTGATAACAAAAGATATAAGGAGGGTGGTGCATATAGAACATACACCACACTCCTAGGGGGCGCTAACAATAAGCAGCAAACAGGTAAGCAAATATATACAGATAATTAAGAGAATATACAATATACCTAACACACTTATATAAGATTATTTTTATTGATGATATGCTCACAGATGATATTGGTGTAATCAAATAGCAAAATGTCCGCACAAAGAATAATCCAAAAGAAAGAAGGCAGCTCTCTGTCATAGGACGGTCATCCTGGTGTGGTGTGATCTAAAAGAAAAAGCACAGAGGCGCCAACATGGCCTAGTAACGTCACGGCAGTCGGATACAAAACATCAGCAGGATAGGAAATATACTCACAAGCGTAGCGCATCCAAATGGTGCTATTGTGGCAGCCTGGAACATCAAACAGTGGTCCAGCTCACTGGTGTCTCCAGCCAGATAGAGTTGATCCTTGGCGAGGGCCTATCCTATGATGCCTATAAGGGCAAAAAAGGCACACACATAGCCCAGTAATGTTTGTACACCAGATAAAAAAGGATTCAAGGTTGTACTTACAGGAAACAAAGCACCACCAGGTGCAATATCAGCAGTACTGGGACCTCTCAGCCGCCCAGTGGACTGTGGAATCCAATTTGCAGGATGCAGAAAATCACCACTTTGGAAGATAGGACTAGCACACACACTCTGCCCCCAAACAGGAGCAGAATAATTGTGATAAAGCAAGTGTATATTTAAAAACTTTTTCTCCAACATAGGTGTGTCCGGTCCACGGCGTCATCCTTACTTGTGGGATATTCTCTTCCCCAACAGGAAATGGCAAAGAGCCCAGCAAAGCTGGTCACATGATCCCTCCTAGGCTCCGCCTACCCCAGTCATTCTCTTTGCCGTTGTACAGGCAACATCTCCACGGAGATGGCTTAGAGTTTTTTAGTGTTTAACTGTAGTTTTTATTATTCAATCAAGAGTTTGTTATTTTGAAATAGTGCTGGTATGTACTATTTACTCAGAAACAGAAAAGAGATGAAGATTTCTGTTTGTATGAGGAAAATGATTTTAGCAACCGTAACTAAAATCCATGGCTGTTCCACACAGGACTGTTGAGAGCAATTAACTTCAGTTGGGGGAACAGTGTGCAGTCTCTTGCTGCTTGAGGTATGACACATTCTAACAAGACGATGTAATGCTGGAAGCTGTCATTTTCCCTATGGGATCCGGTAAGCCATGTTTATTACGATCATAAATAAGGGCTTCACAAGGGCTTATTAAGACTGTAGACTGTTTCTGGGCTAAATCGATTCATTATTAACACATATTTAGCCTTGAGGAATCATTTTATCTGGGTATTTTGATATAATAATATCGGCAGGCACTGTATTAGACACCTTATTCCTTAGGGGCTTTCCCAAAGCTTAAGCAGAGCCTCATTTTCGCGCCGGTGTGGCGCACTTGTTTTTGAGAGGCATGGCATGCAGTCGCATGTGAGAGGAGCTCTGATACTTAGAAAAGACTTTCTGAAGGCGTCATTTGGTATCGTATTCCCCTTTGGGCTTGGTTGGGTCTCAGCAAAGCAGATACCAGGGACTGTAAAGGGGTTAAAGTTTAAAACGGCTCCGGTTCCGTTATTTTAAGGGTTAAAGCTTCCAAATTTGGTGTGCAATACTTTTAAGGCTTTAAGACACTGTGGTGAAAATTTGGTGAATTTTGAACAATTCCTTCATGTTTTTTCGCAATTGCAGTAATAAAGTGTGTTCAGTTTAAAATTTAAAGTGACAGTAACGGTTTTATTTTAAAACGTTTTTGTACTTTGTTATCAAGTTTATGCCTGTTTAACATGTCTGAACTACCAGATAGACTGTGTTCTGAATGTGGGGAAGCCAGAATTCCTATTCATTTAAATAAATGTGATTTATGTGATAATGACAATGATGCCCAAGATGATTCCTCAAGTGAGGGGAGTAAGCATGGTACTGCATCATTCCCTCCTTCGTCTACACGAGTCTTGCCCACTCAGGAGGCCCCTAGTACATCTAGCGCGCCAATACTCCTTACTATGCAACAATTAACGGCTGTAATGGATAATTCTGTCAAAAACATTTTAGCCAAAATGAACCCTTGTCAGCGTAAGCGTGGCTGCTCTGTTTTAGATACTGAAGAGCATGACGACGCTGATATTAATATCTCTGAAGGGCCCCTAACCCAGTCTGATGGGGCCAGGGAGGTTTTGTCTGAGGGAGAAATTACTGATTCAGGGAACATTTCTCAACAGGCTGAACCTGATGTGATTGCATTTAAATTTAAGTTGGAACATCTCCGCATTCTGCTTAAGGAGGTATTATCCACTCTGGATGATTGTGAAAAGTTGGTCATCCCAGAGAAACTATGTAAAATGGACAAGTTCCTAGAGGTGCCGGGGCTCCCAGAAGCTTTTCCTATACCCAAGCGGGTGGCGGACATTGTTAATAAAGAATGGGAAAGGCCCGGTATTCCTTTCGTCCCTCCCCCCATATTTAAAAAATTGTTTCCTATGGTCGACCCCAGAAAGGACTTATGGCAGACAGTCCCCAAGGTCGAGGGAGCGGTTTCCACTTTAAACAAACGCACCACTATACCCATAGAGCAGAGCTTTCCAAACTTTTCATGTTGGTGACACACTTTTTAGACCTACATCATTTCGCGACACAGTAATTCAGTTGTACTAGCAAAAAGGAGGTTAAACTAACTTGTTTTAAGAGATACGGACACATACATAAATTATATAATAACTAAATGTATTTACAAGTAACAGTATGTATGTGCAAGAAATAAAAAAAAGTTTAATAACACCAATAGCTACTTACTATTTTAATGGGATGTATACGGTTGATGGGATGAACATAATTTCTGAATATTTGGTGGAATATTAGATAAAGACACTCGCATTTCATCATCAAGCATTTTTAAGCTTCCACTTCCTATCCATATATCAAGAGCAAGAGCAGCAATGCACTACTGGGAGCTAGTTGCAAAAAAACTCCCACTGACTTCAGCTCAGCATTTAAGCTGCCGCCCTCAGAGCTCGGTGAATCCGATTGACTACTGCCCGCACTGCAAACACACTGCTGTCCCACTCACTGACTACACATGCAGTCACAAGCCAATTAAGGAGACTACACGTGCTGTCAGGAGCCAATGCGCCGCCAATGGGAATAGTTTCAGTTCCCACTGAGGTGCGCCAATAGGTTAAGATGATCTGTGTCCCCCTAGGTATCAATCACGTGTCAGCCATGTGACATATGTAGCAGGCAGGCAGAAAGTCAGAAAACAAAAACAAAAATTAAAAAAAATTTGTGCTGAAGCAGGGACACACCTACACACTGCTGCCGACACACTAGTGTGTCCCGACACACAGTTTGGAAAGCACTGCCATAGAGGATAGTTGTGCTTTCAAAGATCCTATGGATAAAAAATTAGAAGGTTTGCTTAAAAAGATGTTTGTTCAGCAGGGTTACCTTCTACAACCAATTTCATGCATTGTCCCTGTCGCTACAGCCGCATGTTTCTGGTTCGATGAGCTGATAAAGACGCTCGATAGTGATTCTCCTCCTTATGAGGAGATTATGGACAGAATCAATGCTCTCAAATTGGCTAATTCTTTCACCCTAGACGCCACTTTGCAATTGGCTAGGTTAGCGGCTAAGAATTCTGGGTTTGCTATTGTGGCGCGCAGAGCGCTTTGGTTGAAATCTTGGTCGGCTGATGCGTCTTCCAAGAACAAGCTACTAAACATTCCTTTCAAGGGGAAAACGCTGTTTGGCCCTGACTTGAAAGAGATTATCTCTGATATCACTGGGGGTAAGGGCCACGCCCTTCCTCAGGATCGGCCTTTCAAGGCAAAAAATAGACCTAATTTTCGTCCCTTTCGTAAAAACGGACCAGCCCAAAGTGCTACGTCCTCTAAGCAAGAGGGTAATACTTCTCAAGCCAAGCCAGCTTGGAGACCAATGCAAGGCTGGAACAAGGGAAAGCAGGCCAAGAAACCTGCCACTGCTACCAAGACAGCATGAAATGTTGGCCCCCGATCCGGGACCGGATCTGGTGGGGGGCAGACTCTCTCTCTTTGCTCAGGCTTGGGCAAGAGATGTTCTGGATCCTTGGGCGCTAGAAATAGTCTCCCAAGGTTATCTTCTGGAATTCAAGGGACTTCCCCCAAGGGGGAGGTTCCACAGGTCTCAGTTGTCTTCAGACCACATAAAAAGACAGGCGTTCTTACATTGTGTAGAAGACCTGTTAAAAATGGGAGTGATTCATCCTGTTCCATTAAGAGAACAAGGGATGGGGTTATACTCCAATCTGTTCATAGTTCCCAAAAAAGAGGGAACGTTCAGACCAATCTTAGATCTCAAGATCTTAAACAAGTTTCTCAAGGTTCCATCGTTCAAGATGGAAACCATTCGAACTATTCTTCCTTCCATCCAGGAAGGTCAATTCATGACCACGGTGGATTTAAAGGATGCGTATCTACATATTCCTATCCACAAGGAACATCATCGGTTCCTAAGGTTCGCATTCCTGGACAAACATTACCAGTTCGTGGCGCTTCCTTTCGGATTAGCCACTGCTCCAAGGATTTTCACAAAGGTACTAGGGTCCCTTCTAGCTGTGCTACGACCAAGGGGCGTTGCGGTAGTACCTTACTTGGACGACATTCTGATTCAAGCGTCGTCCCTTCCTCAAGCAAAGGCTCACACGGACATCGTCCTGGCCTTTCTCAGATCTCACGGATGGAAAGTGAACGTGGAAAAGAGTTCTCTATCCCCGTCAACAAGGGTTCCCTTCTTGGGAACAATTATAGACTCCTTAGAAATGAGGATTTTTCTGACAGAGGTCAGAAAAACAAAACTTCTAGACTCTTGTCGGATACTTCATTCCGTTCCTCTTCCTTCCATAGCTCAGTGCATGGAAGTGATCGGGTTGATGGTAGCGGCAATGGACATAGTTCCTTTTGCGCGCATTCATCTAAGACCATTACAACTGTGCATGCTCAGTCAGTGGAATGGGGACTATACAGACTTGTCTCCGAAGATACAAGTAAATCAGAGGACCAGAGACTCACTCCGTTGGTGGCTGTCCCTGGACAACCTGTCACAAGGGATGACATTCCGCAGACCAGAGTGGGTCATTGTCACGACCGACGCCAGTCTGATGGGCTGGGGCGCGGTCTGGGGATCCCTGAAAGCTCAGGGTCTTTGGTCTTGGGAAGAATCTCTTCTACCGATAAATATTCTGGAACTGAGAGCGATATTCAATGCTCTCAAGGCTTGGCCTCAGCTAGCGAGGACCAAGTTCATACGGTTTCAATCAGACAACATGACAACTGTTGCGTACATCAACCATCAGGGGGAACAAGGAGTTCCCTAGCGATGGAAGAAGTGACCAAAATCATTCTATGGGCGGAGTCTCACTCCTGCCACCTGTCTGCTATCCACATCCCAGGAGTGGAAAATTGGGAAGCGGATTTTCTGAGTCGTCAGACATTGCATCCGGGGGAGTGGGAACTCCATCCGGAAATCTTTGCCCAAGTCACTCACCTGTGGGGCATTCCAGACATGGATCTGATGGCCTCTCGTCAGAACTTCAAAGTTCCTTGCTACGGGGCCAGATCCAGGGATCCCAAGGCGGCTCTAGTGGATGCACTAGTAGCATCTTGGACCTTCAAACTAGCTTATGTGTTCCCGCCATTTCCTCTCATCCCCAGGCTGGTAGCCAGGATCAATCAGGAGAGGGCGTCGGTGATCTTGATAGCTCCTGCGTGGCCACGCAGGACTTGGTATGCAGATCTGGTGAATATGTCATCGGCTCCACCTTGGAAGCTACCTTTGAGACGAGACCTTCTTGTTCAGGGTCCGTTCGAACATCCGAATCTGGTTTCACTCCAGCTGACTGCTTGGAGATTGAACGCTTGATCTTATCGAAGCGAGGATTCTCAGATTCTGTTATCGATACTCTTGTTCAGGCCAGAAAGCCTGTAACTAGAAAGATTTACCACAAAATTTGGAAAAAATATATCTGTTGGTGTGAATCTAAAGGATTCCCTTGGGACAAGGTTAAGATTCCTAGGATTCTATCCTTCCTTCAAGAAGGATTGGAAAAAGGATTATCTGCAAGTTCCCTGAAGGGACAGATTTCTGCCTTGTCGGTGTTACTTCACAAAAAGCTGGCAGCTGTGCCAGATGTTCAAGCCTTTGTTCAGGCTCTGGTTAGAATCAAGCCTGTTTACAAACCTTTGACTCCTCCTTGGAGTCTCAATTTAGTTCTTTCAGTTCTTCAGGGGGTTCCGTTTGAACCCTTACATTCCGTTGATATTAAGTTATTATCTTGGAAAGTTTTGTTTTTAGTTGCAATTTCTTCTGCTAGAAGAGTTTCAGAATTATCTGCTCTGCAGTGTTCTCCTCCTTATCTGGTGTTCCATGCAGATAAGGTGGTTTTACGTACTAAACCTGGTTTTCTTCCAAAAGTTGTTTCTAACAAAAACATTAACCAGGAGATTATCGTACCTTCTCTGTGTCCGAAACCAGTTTCAAAGAAGGAACGTTTGTTGCACAATTTGGATGTTGTTCGCGCTCTAAAATTCTATTTAGATGCTACAAAGGATTTTAGACAAACATCTTCCTTGTTTGTTGTTTATTCAGGTAAAAGGAGAGGTCAAAAAGCAACTTCTACCTCTCTCTCTTTTTGGATTAAAAGCATCATCAGATTGGCTTACGAGACTGCCGGACGGCAGCCTCCCGAAAGAATCACAGCTCATTCCACTAGGGCTGTGGCTTCCACATGGGCCTTCAAGAACGAGGCTTCTGTTGATCAGATATGTAGGGCAGCGACTTGGTCTTCACTGCACACTTTTACCAAATTTTACAAGTTTGATACTTTTGCTTCTTCTGAGGCTATTTTTGGGAGAAAGGTTTTGCAAGCCGTGGTGCCTTCCATTTAGGTGACCTGATTTGCTCCCTCCCTTCATCCGTGTCCTAAAGCTTTGGTATTGGTTCCCACAAGTAAGGATGACGCCGTGGACCGGACACACCTATGTTGGAGAAAACAGAATTTATGTTTACCTGATAAATTACTTTCTCCAACGGTGTGTCCGGTCCACGGCCCGCCCTGGTTTTTTAATCAGGTCTGATAATTTATTTTCTTTAACTACAGTCACCACGGTACCATATGGTTTCTCCTATGCAAATATTCCTCCTTAACGTCGGTCGAATGACTGGGGTAGGCGGAGCCTAGGAGGGATCATGTGACCAGCTTTGCTGGGCTCTTTGCCATTTCCTGTTGGGGAAGAGAATATCCCACAAGTAAGGATGACGCCGTGGACCGGACACACCGTTGGAGAAAGTAATTTATCAGGTAAACATAAATTCTGTTTTTTTTAAAAACAGCGACATGTTTCTCAGCCACCACAGGCTGTTTCCTTACTTTTTTACATTAAGAAATCCTGTGGCACACCACCATCCCAAAATTTTACAAAATCACATTGTAGCCTAATACAGGATATATATATATATATATATATATATATATATATATATATATATATATATATATATATATATATATATATATATATATATATATATATATATATATATATATATATATATATACACACACACACATATATACATATACACACATATATACACACACACACACACGTCAATGCCATGGTTGTAAATGACTGATGAGCCTGTCACATACCTCCCAATATTTAAAAATTTGAAAGAGGTACACCCCTGCACTGTTAGTCTGCCACGGCACACTGGTTGAAAAACACTGCCATAGAGGATAGTTGTGCCTTTAACGATCCTATGGACAAAAAAATAGAGGGATTACTCAAAAAGATGTATGTACATCAGGGCTTACAATGGCAGCCAGCTGTGTGCATTGCTACCGTCAATAGTGCAGCGGCATATTGGTTTGATACATTGTCTGATGCTATTAGGACAGACTCCTCTGAATGAAATCCAGGGTAGGATTAAAGCTCTTAAATTGGCTAATTCCTTTATTACCGATGCTTCCCTTCAAGTTATCAAACTGGGAGCAAAGATTTCAGGTTTCTCTGTTCTAGCTTGCAGAGCCTTATGGTTAAAACCTTGGTCTGCGGATGTCTCTTCCAAGTCTAAGCTTTTAGCGATTACTTACAAGGGGAAGACCCTGTTTGGTCCTGGCGTGACGGAAATCATTTCTGTTCTTATGGGAGGTAAGGGTCACCTCCCTCAGGACAAGAGAAACAAACAAAAAGGATAGAGCAATTTTCGTTCCTTTCGAAATTTCAAGGGAAATTCTTCCTCTTCCGCCTCCAAGCAGTAAAAGTGTAAGCATTCATGGAGACCCAATCAGTCTTGGAATAAGGGAAAACGATCCAAGAAGCCCGCCATTGAACCAGTCAGCATGAAGGGTCTGGGACCGGATCTGGTAGGGGCCAGACTTTCCTTCTTTGCTCAGGCTTGGGTTCGAGATGTTCAGGATCCCTGGGCAGTAGAAATAGTGCCTCAGGGATACAGACTAGATTTCAAAAGTTTTCCTCCCAGAGGCAGGTTTCTACTTAAAAGATTGTCTGTAGACCAGACAAAAAGAAAGGCGTTCTTGCACTGTATGAGACCTCTCCAACCTGGGAGTGATGGTTCCTGTTCTGACTCAGGATCCGGATCTGGGATTTTATTCCAATCTGTTCGTGGTTCCCAGAAAAGAGGGAACTTTCAGGCCTATTTTAGACCTCAAGAGTCTAAAGAAATTCCTCAGAGTACCGTCCTTCAATTCAATTCTTCCTTTGGTCCAAGAGGGTCAATTTATGACAACTGTGGATTTAAAGGACGCGTACTTGCATGTTCCCATTCACAAGGACCATCACAAGTTTCTAAGGTTTGCCTTTCTTGACAAACACTTCCAATTTGTGGCTCTTCCTTTCGGTCTTGCCACAGCTCCCAGAATTTTCTCAAAGGTTCTGGGTTTGCGATTTTCAATGCTCTTCTGGCCTGGCCACAGTTAGCCTTGGTCCAGTTTATCAGGTTGCAGTCAGACAACATAACTTCAGTGGCTTACATCAATCATCAGGGAGGAACGAGAAGTTCCTTAGCGATGACATAGGTAGCAAAATAATTCAGTGGGCAGAAACACACTCTTGCTGTCTGTCTGCGATCCACATCCCAGGGGTGGAAAACTTGTAGGCAGACTTCCTAAGCAGGCAGGCCTTTCATCTGGGAGAGTGGGAACTCCATCTGGAAGTATTCTCCAGCCCGATTCTCAAATGGGGTCAGCCGGAATTAGATCTCGTGGCATCTCGGCAGAATGCCAAGCTCCCGAAGGTAAAGGTCGAGGTCCAGGGACCCGCAGGCGGTACTGATGCCCTGGCGGCACCTTGGACCTTAAGTCTAGCATACCCATTTCCTCCGTTTGCTTTTCTTCCTCGGGTCATTGCTCGAATCAAGCAGAGGGCCTCAGTGACCCTCATTGCACTTGCTTGGCCTCGCAGGATTTGGTATGCGGATCTGGTGGACATGTTGTCTCTGCCACCTTGGAGACTTCCATTGAGGAAGGACCTTCTACTTCAAGGGCCCTTCCTTCACCCACATCTAGTTTCTCTGAAGCTGACTGCTTGGAGATTGAACGCTTAATTTTATCCAAGGGCTCCAAGGGGCTTTTAAGAATCAGTCATAGAGACCATAATTCAGGCTCGTAAGCTTGTAACTAGAAGAATTTACCATAAGATATGGCATAAATATCTCTATTTGTGTGAATTTAAGGGCTACTCCTGAAGTACAGTTAGGATTCCTAGAATTTTGTCCTTTCTACAAGAGGGTTTGGAGAAAGGATTATCGACAAGTTCCTTAAAGGGTCAAATTTCTGCCTTATCTATTTTGTTATACAAAAAAAGTCTGGCAGATGTTCCAGATGTGCAATCTTTTTGTCAGGCTTTGGTCAGTATCAGGCCTGTGTTCAAGCCAGTTACTTCTCCATGGAGTCTTAATTTGGTTCTCAAAGTTCTTCAAGGGGCTCTGTTTAAACCTATGCATTCCTTAGATATTAAGTTATCTTGGAAAGTTTTTTTTCTTGTGGCTATTTCTTCTGCTCGCAGAGTGTCAGAACTTTCGGCTTTGCAGCATGAGTCTCCTTACCTTATTTTTCATTCAGATAAGGTAGTTTTACGTACTAAATTAGGATTTTTTCCAAAATTTGTTTCTGATCGGAACATTAACCAGGAGATTGTTGTTCCTTCCTTGTGTCCTAACCCTTCTTCTCAGAAGGAGCGGCTTTTACACCATTTGGACGTGGTTTGTGCCTTAAAGTTTTACCTTCAGGCGACTTTTTTCTTTTTGGCTGAAGAGTATCATATACGTTTTGCATATGAGACTGCTGGATAGCAGCCTCCAGAGAGAGTTACGGCTCATTCCACGAGAGCTGTTTCTTCCTCATGGGCATTAAAAAATGAAGCTTTTGTGGAACAGATCTGCAACTTGGTCTTCTCTTCACACTTTTTCAAAATTTTACAAATTTGACACTTTTGTGCCTCGGCTGAGGCCTCTTTTGGGAGAGAGGTTTTTCAAGCAGTGGTGCCTTCCGTTTAGGTTCCCTGTCTTGTCCCTCCCGTGTCATCTGTGTACTCTAGCTTGGGTATTGATTCCCAATAGTAATTAAGTTGATCCGTGGACTCATCGTGTCATTAAAAAGAAAATTTATGCTTACCTGATAAATTTATTTCCTTTTTGAACCGATGAGTCCACAGGTCGCCCTGTTTTTGTAAGACAGGTTTTTCAGATTATAAACTTCAGACACCTCTGCACCTTGTTACTTCCTTTCTCTCCTTTACTTTGGTCGAATGACTGGGTTGGGAGGGAAGGGAGGTGATATTTAACAGCTTTGCTGTGGTGCTCTTTGCCGCCTCCTGCAGGGCAGGAGTGGTATTCCCAATAGTAATTAAGATGATCCGTGTTCTCATCGTGTCAAAAAAGAAATACATTTATCAGGTAAGCATAAATGTTTTTTTTTTTTTTTTTTTTTTTTAATTAATTTCTAGGAATTAGTTTGTATTTATTTTATTTTTTGTAATAGTTTTTTTAAAATATTGTTCATATGGTACTTTCTTGCCTATCCTGTAGGAAGATTAGTTGACCAGAATTTAAATAAGCTTGGAAAGGATGAAATGCTTCAGATGATTCGACATGGTGCTACTCATGTGTTTGCGTCAAAAGATAGTGAAATTACTGATGAAGATATTGATGCCATCTTAGAAAGAGGGGAGAAAAAAGTAAGGCTAAACAAACTTGGGATCTTCTATAACTGCTTACAACATGTGTTTAATGTCTAAAACTTTTGTTTCAGATACCTGATCAGCATTATTTACATATCAAACTAATATCTTTTTCTATGCTAAAGTTTGATTGAACCGCATTTATTTCCACTCATGAAAAGCTGTAATTTTAAGTTAATGCTATAATTTAGTTTTTTTTTTTTTTTTTTTTTTGTTCTTTAGACTGCTGAAATGAAAGAGAAGCTTTCAAATATGGGTGAAAGTTCCCTGAGAAACTTTACTATGGACACTGAATGCAGTGTGTACAATTTTGAAGGTGAAGATTACAGAGAGAAGCAAAAGGTGAGACTGCAAATGTAATTATTGTTAATAAAACTTTAATGCTTCCAGTTGAATACTCCTATCACAAACATGTTCAGCAGTGTATGTATTTGTGTGTGTGTGTGTGTGTGTGTATGTATATATATATATATATATATATATATATATATATATATATATATATATATATATATGCGAAATCAGATGCACTCTCAGGTCTTCCACAAAATTCTTTAATGGAACGTTTTCGGGGTTCACAACCCCTTCATCAGCATCAACATATAATCAAATATCACACAATTAATAGTGTTTCAAACAGTGTCTCACCAAACAAGTGTTACTCCAAAAAGTGCGCCAAATATCGAGTGTGGAACGCATCTTGCGTTCCACTGTGATCATGCCTACCGGAAGTGATGTTATCTCACTTCCGGTTTTGCGGCATGGCAATATTAAGCATACAAACAGTGTTATGTATTATGCCGTTATACATTCACTTTTACACAATCAAGTATCATATGTGCTTCAATATGTAAGTGCAAAAAGTACCTTTTGGTATGTTAAAAATCTGCCTTAGATCGCTATGTTATTAGCTCTGATCGGCAGGTTGAGTGTAGTAGTGTGTACAAGTCGTCATAGCAACTGTAGCTATGGTTATGATACAAACCCAAATTCGTGTCTCAACTCAGTGATAAATTGCCTAGTGTAGCGAGCATATATAAGTGACAAGTACTAAACATTCTAAGTCACATTCATGCATAGGTGTGCACAATAGTATATGTACATAGATAGATATAAAATAAAATAAAAAGTGGCGATTCTTGCTCTACTTGTTATCAATACATATAAAGATGTAGAATGACTGCAAAATAGTAGATGGACTCTTTGCAGACTATACATCCACTGAATCAATTTGCAACATTATTCTATTATGTTTTCCAGTAAATATATGAATAGATAAATGATGTACTATAATTAATTGGGCGCAACTTTTTATATCAGTACCCAAGAGCTGGAAATGAATCAGTACATCTATTTCTCTATATATTTGTGATATGGTACAGATATTTAGCCCAATAGAGAAATTCACTTAATAATGTAGTGAACTCACATAGAGACCTAGATTATCATGCTGGAATAAAGGGAGGTATATTAGATCATGTCAATATTCATGATCCCACCTTTTGAATGTATACCACAATGTGTCACACAGCTAAGCCATGTCCCAAATACTAGAATAATACTAGGTGATGTGTGGAAATGTACCCTGGTTACATCTGAAATATAATCTCTTATTACACCCAGATAAACAGGTAAATAGGTCCAACTTATAGATGACCAAGTATGGACAGATAGAAAAAGTCCATCCTGTTACTCATTAGTATTTGTAAGTATATTGATGTATCCCCAGCATAAGGTCTAAGGTGCATAAGTGGGTAATTCTACCTCAGGGGCCAGGCTTCCACAACCAAGGTGGGGGGGGTTCCCTCCACCCGGGTGTGTCGTAAGCGACCGGCTCACATCGCTCAAAAGAGCAATGGAACTGGGAGCTACACGTAGCCACTATGACCCTGGGTTGTACCCCAAGCATGTAGCACTACCTTATTGAATCAGATAAGATTTTTAAAGTCTGGGATGGTATTTAATCCGCCTGGATATATGGTTCCCAATTTGAAGATCCACTGGTCTTCACGTTTAAGCAATGTCTTGCTCCTATCCCCTCCCCGATCCAATGGGGGTATGTGGTCATAGATATATATATATATATATGAGAGACTTTAAAATATCTAAATATGTGTTTTTTTTTTTTGTTTTTTTACAACTGCATTTAGACTTTCTTATCTTTATTTTGTAGATGGCATTTACTCAGTGGATTGAGCCACCAAAACGTGAGCGAAAAGCGAATTATGCTGTGGATGCATATTTTAGAGACGCTCTACGTGTTAGTGAGCCAAAAGTACCAAAGGTAAGGTAGTGAAATAATACTTTGTCTGTTTGCATTGTGTCAAGCACATGTGATCATAAAACTATTTTTTCCTTTTTGGTTTATGATGGCAGCAAATTTATGATGTCCTTACCATCTTTTAATTTTATGCCAGTTTTTGAAAATGCATAAACTTCAAATAACCTCTTGAACAAACATTTGCCCAATTCACTGCTGTTTTTTCTTCTTTTCTCCTAATGCCTAACCTCTTAACGGTATCTTGAGGCTAATATTGCATGTTTATCTTCAGAATAACTGTAATTAAATCTCTATTTTGTTTTATAGCATTGTCTGCTTTCTTTCATTAGAAAATGTTATATTTAAACAATTAAATTGTCAAAGATGTGCTCCTGTGCAGATGATACAGCAGCAGTGAGGCAATTTGGGAGTAGGCAGATATGCATGTGATTCAATCACTTTCTGTATAATTCGGCCCACAACAGGGTGATCTACAAATCTGACTGGCTATGGTTTTTACCCCTTTATATGGATTTAAACATGTAGTCAATTAAGGGTGTATGTTTAAGCATATTGTGTTTAAACTAAAGTATTTAACCTTAATCTTCAGTTTTAGAATATCCAGTGAAAAGGAAAAAAACTTTACAGCTGTACTTTTAGGCCTTGTACTAACCTATTCAAATTAATTTCTTGTTGTATTTTCTGTTGAGATATCACAGGTGCAAATATAATATATTTGACTGGTTATAGTAAATGTGGGTCCCTACGGTTAAAGTCCAAATGCCTTGCAATTCTGAACTTTTTTTTTTTTAGGCTCCCAGGCCACCCAAGCAACCAAACGTTCAGGATTTCCAGTTCTTCCCTCCACGTCTTTTTGAGTTATTGGAGAAAGAAATACTATATTACAGAAAAACAATTGGCTATAAGGTAAGATTGTTACGTCTATACCAATTCCTAGCATCATACTTGTGAATTAGGTCAAAATACACTAATAAAATATACCTCTTGTAATATTTTAAAGGTGCCACGTAATCCTGAGCTTCCAAATGCAGCCCAAGCACAAAAGGAAGATCAACAAAAGATTGATGAAGCAGAAGTACTAAATGATGAAGAGCTGGAAGAAAAAGAAAAACTTCTGACACAAGTAAGTCTTAAACTGTCTTATAACAGTAAGCACATTTGTGCTATCAAAAGTATAGCTAGGTAGGCTCAGTACATGGGTTCTTTTTTCTGATTGGTAGCTGCACTTTATATATGCCTAGTGTCATCTCACCTGGTGTGTTCAGGTAGCTCCCAGTGGTACTATTCTGCATTTTCAACAAAGAAAACCAAGAGTAGAAAGCAAATTTGAGAATAGAAGTAACTTGGAAAGTTATTTAAAATTGTATGCTTTTATACTATTTATGTCCCTTTAACTGTTTAGCCACTTATTTTTGCAGGAGTATTTCCCCTAAACAGACACAAATACTACACTCAGAGCTCCTGCACTGGTATGTAATAGCAACAATGTTGCGCAGTGTAATAAATAAATAAAAGCATATCACCAAGGGTAGTCCACGTCACCCACATTCTCAGAGTACTGTCCGTGTTCAAAGGGTAGCGTTAAACTGTAACTTGTCACAAACCCGCAGCTCCTTAGTTTGAACTGGATATGTGGGTGTAGAGATCGCCTTAGAAGATGGGGGTTCTAATAGAGCGCTAGGTCAGATATCAAACTCCTTACAAAAGAATAGATCCTTCATTTTATTCAAAAGTTAAAAGGTAGAAGGCCTTCAAAACCAAGGCAACATAAAATTGCAAATAAAGCAACAAGTATATTCACAGGAACACTTTAAACGTAAGAGTTCATGCTGAGTAGCAAAGTTGTTAAGACAGTGTCCCCGCTCTGCGGGGAATAGATGACTGTCGCAATGAGATGGCAAGATTATTGTTAATCATATGATCCAATATATTATTAAAACGTTTTTACCTTGAACGCCTGAGACGTTAATAATCCGTGTAGGCTGCAGATTTTTTTTTCCAGTTAGCCGCGAGTTCACCCCACGTGACTATGGCGTCTGACGTGTGACGTCAAAAGTGACACTCGGGGGGCTCGGCCCAACCTACCTTTTCTGCGGATCTTTAGCAAAAAATAGTCTCTTGTCCACTCGTAGATGATGTTAGACTCTCAGTGAGTGTGATTGGGATCTTCGCTTGCACTTAGTGCTATGCACGCAGGCACTGTTTATCTTTGCAGAATAAAGAGTAACTCGGGTTATAAAAGTCTTTAAAGATTTGGCCAAGGTATTCGTGTTATGAGAAGTAGAAGGTCACAGTATTCAACGCGTTTCACTCTATCAAGAATAAGTGTGACCATTTCTCTCATCCTTCTTTTAAAGAGACAGCTTGATCCTTATTGGTCCGTCCTTTAATTACCTGAGTTAAGGTGGTATTGTTAGTTATTAGCTATTCTTATGGGCTTTGCTACTCAGATGTATGATGATATTGTAGAGATTCAAAGATAGTAACCTAATGAATAGCGATTTGTTGCAGACTTTGCTACTCACACATTTTGGTAATAATGTATACAACCAATTTATGTTATACATTAAATGAAATATGTACAGAGTTGATTCATTCATGTACAAATAACCCTTTAGACATTTGACATTGATATAAATGCATTGGTGTTTCTTAAATAAAAATCAAACTCAAGTGTGAGAGAAAAAAAAATCTTAATATATAAAGAAATGTTTGAAAAGTTTTTAAATATAATATATTAATATTGATAAGGGATGAATAAAGTTTTAGTGATCAAATATACTTGTGAATCGAAATTAAATCCACTTGTGAAATTAAATAATTTAATATAGGCAGAAATTGATTTAAACTTAAAATTAATACAGTTTAATTGAAAAGAAAAGGTGATAGATCTAACTCTGTATTTAGACCTTTTGGAAATAAGGTATCAAATTTATAAATTAGCTCTACTTCCTTTATAAGCAATTTCTTTTCTAGGTTTCCACCTCTCCAGTGTTTTTTTTTTAACCTTTTGGATCCCCCAATAAAAAAAATCTTTAAACTTGTGTGAACTGTTTTAAAGTGTTTATATAGATGGGTGTCTTCAACTTCATTATTATTACTTAAGTGTTCTCTAATTTTGTCCCTGGCAGTTCTCTTCGTCTTTCCAATATAGAAAAGGTTACACGTGCATTTAAGAATATATATTACATTTCTTTTACAAGATATGACGAGTCAACGGATTTCATCCTTATGGGATATCGCCTCCTGGTCAGCAGGAGGAGGCAAAGAGCACCACAGCAGAGCTGTATATATAGCTCCTCCCTTCCCTCCCACCCCAGTCATTCTCTTTGCCTGTGTTAGTGATAGGAAGAGGTAAAGTGAGGTGTTAGTTTAGTTTCTTCAATCAAGAGTTTATTTTTATTTTTTATTAAAACATTTTTTATTTAGGTTGGTAGATATAACGGCCAATGATCAGTTTACACTAGAAAGGTACATAGTCTCATTAGTTTATGAGAAGTAACAACAACATATAGTAATCTCTCACTTGTCATTCAATTATCTAGCGAGAGAACTATAGACAAAACATAAACACATAAACTGTATCTTAATAATTGGAACGTCTTTTTTCACAAACCAGTTCCTACTTAATATAAATTATAATGTGTTGTGGATTCCAAGATTTGAAAAGCCTGGTAGTAGTGCATGTAATGTATAGGGGGTTTAGAAGTTTGAATTAATAAGTTAGTTTTAGTAAATGGGAGGCAAAGAATCAATTAGACGGTAAGCGCACCTACAAATATGAATGGGTAGTAATACGGTTTGGGTATTATTTAGGGTAGATCAGCGGGCAAGAGCCGCTTACAATAAGGGGGGGTAGAGTTGGGGGGTGCGGGCCGTAGTAATGGACATTATAGAAGATTAGACAACGCTATGTCTTGAGTAGTTAGACTCTTTCCTTAGTTAAGGGTTAAGTAAAAAAATAAGAGGCTGGATATAGACCCTGATT
Organism: Bombina bombina; assembly: GCF_027579735.1. NCBI lineage: Eukaryota > Metazoa > Chordata > Amphibia > Anura > Bombinatoridae > Bombina > Bombina bombina. The sequence goes on from NC_069500.1 coordinate 1,077,197,157, forward strand.
GAAACTACCCAAATGTGTATGAAGTGAACCCTCACGTCTCGGCCACTGACACGAGGGCCACTAACAAATACATTAAAATTTTGAGATATCAAATATGAAGGGTAATGGTAGAGATATTCTCTTACAAGTAGATGTGCCTTAGAGTAAGCAGAGTAGCATATAGGGGTACATTTACAATCATTTGCATGATGTCAGAGGGTATTTATGAAGAGTAAACATATTTAAATCTGTGGCGTATGGGCTCATAGGTAAATTGCGGGTGCGCTATGAGAGAGCTGCTTGATTGTGAGTCAAATCCCTAACACTGATTAATAATGTATGAGTAGGTAGGTTACAAAAGCCAGCAACATAAATAACGAAAGCAAACCTGTAAATCAACGTATTAATTATGAACAATTCTGAATGCTTTATATTTGTATAGAGCCAAGGGGATGTGCAATATCTATTCTAACCACTCCATGCCACCTTAAAATTACAGGAAGTATAAACATATCGTATATGTGGTGTTTTATCAACATTTGGCGTGAAACAGTGCTCTATAGTTATATATAGATATAGATCTATATCTATATATTTCTCCAACATAGGTGTGTCCGGTCCACGGCGTCATCCTTACTTGTGGGATATTCTCTTCCCCAACAGGAAATGGCAAAGAGCCCAGCAAAGCTGGTCACATGATCCCTCCTAGGCTCCGCCTACCCCAGTCATTCTCTTTGCCGTTGTACAGGCAACATCTCCACGGAGATGGCTTAGAGTTTTTTAGTGTTTAACTGTAGTTTTTCATTATTCAATCAAGAGTTTGTTATTTTCAAATAGTGCTGGTACGTACTATTTACTCAGAAACAGAAAAGAGATGAAGAATTCTGTTTGTATGAGGAAAATGATTTTAGCAACCGTAACTAAAATCCATGGCTGTTCCACACAGGACTGTTGAGAGCAATTAACTTCAGTTGGGGGAACAGTTTGCAGTCTCTTGCTGCTTGAGGTATGACACATTCTAACAAGACGATGTAATGCTGGAAGCTGTCATTTTCCCTATGGGATCCGGTAAGCCATGTTTATTACGATTGTAAATAAGGGCTTCACAAGGGCTTATTTAAACTGTAGACTTTTTTTGGGCTAAATCGATTGATATTAACACTTATTTAGCCTTGAGGAATCATTTATTCTGGGTATTTTGATTTAATAATATCGGCAGGCACTGTTTTAGACTCCTTATTCTTTAGGGGCTTTCCCAAAGCATAGGCAGAGTCTCATTTTCGCGCCGGTGTTGCGCACTTGTTTTTGAGAGGCATGGCATGCAGTCGCATGTGAGAGGAGCTCTGATACTTATAAAAGACTTCTGAAGGCGTCATTTGGTATCGTATTCCCCTTTGGGTTTGGTTGGGTCTCAGCAAAGCAGATACCAGGGACTGTAAAGGGGTTTAAAGCTTAAAACGGCTCCGTTCCGTTATTTTAAGGGTTAAAGCTTCCAAAATTGGTGTGCAATATTTTCAAGGCTTTAAGACGCTGTGGTGAAAATTTGGTGAATTTTGAACAATTCCTTCATGTTTTTTCGCAATTGCAGTAATAAAGTGTGTTCAGTTTAAAATTTAAAGTGACAGTAACGGTTTTATTTTAAAACGTTTTTTGTACTTTCTGATCAAGTTTATGCCTGTTTAACATGTCTGAACTACCAGATAGACTGTGTTCTGAATGTGGGGAAGCCAGAATTCCTATTCATTTAAATAAATGTGATTTATGTGATAATGACAATGATGCCCAAGATGATTCCTCAAGTGAGGGGAGTAAGCATGGTACTGCATCATTCCCTCCTTCGTCTACACGAGTCTTGCCCACTCAGGAGGCCCCTAGTACATCTAGCGCGCCAATACTCCTTACTATGCAACAATTAACGGCTGTAATGGATAATTCTGTCAAAAACATTTTAGCCAAAATGAACCCTTGTCAGCGTAAGCGTGGCTGCTCTGTTTTAGTTACTGAAGAGCATGACGACGCTGATATTAATATCTCTGAAGGGCCCCTAACCCAATCTGAGGGGGCCAGGGAGGTTTTGTCTGAGGGAGAAATTACTGATTTAGGGAACATTTCTCAGCAGGCTGAATCTGATGTGATTACATTTAAATTTAAATTGGAACATCTCCGCATTTTGCTTAAGGAGGTATTATCCACTCTGGATGATTGTGAAAATTTAGTCATCCCAGAGAAACTATGTAAAATGGACAAGTTCCTAGAGGTGCCGGGGCTCCCAGAAGCTTTTCCTATACCCAAGCGGGTGGCGGACATTGTTAATAAAGAATGGGAAAGGCCCGGTATTCCTTTCGTCCCTCCCCCCATATTTAAAAAATTGTTTCCTATGGTCGACCCCAGAAAGGACTTATGGCAGTCAGTCCCCAAGGTCGAGGGAGCGGTTTCTACTTTAAACAAACGCACCACTATTCCCATAGAGGATAGTTGTGCTTTCAAAGATCCTATGGATAAAAAATTAGAAGGTTTGCTTAAAAAGATGTTTGTTCAGCAGGGTTACCTTCTACAACCCATTTCATGCATTGTCCCTGTCACTACAGCCGCATATTTCTGGTTTGATGAACTGCTTAAGGTGCTCGATAGTGACTCTCCTCCTTATGAGGAGATTATGGACAGAATCAATGCTCTCAAATTGGCTAATTCTTTCACTCTAGACGCCTCTTTGCAATTGGCTAAGTTAGCGGCTAAGAACTCTGGGTTTGCTATTGTGGCGCGCAGAGCGCTTTGGTTGAAATCTTGGTCGGCTGATGCGTCTTCCAAGAACAAGCTACTAAACATTCCTTTCAAGGGGAAAACGCTGTTTGGTCCTGACTTGAAAGAGATTATCTCTGATATCACTGGGGGTAAGGGCCACGCCCTTCCTCAGGATCGGCCCTTCAAGGCAAAAAATAGACCTAATTTTCGTCCCTTTCGTAAAAACGGACCAGCCCAAGGTGCTACGTCCTCTAAGCAAGAGGGTAATACTTCTCAGGCCAAGCCAGCTTGGAGACCAATGCAAGGCTGGAACAAGGGAAAGCAGGCCAAGAAACCTGCCACTGCTACCAAGACAGCATGAAATATTGGCCCCCGATCCGGGACCGGATCTGGTGGGGGGCAGACTCTCTCTCTTCGCTCAGGCTTGGGCAAGAGATGTTCTGGATCCTTGGGCGCTAGAAATAGTCTCCCAGGGTTATCTTCTGGAATTCAAGGGACTTCCCCCAAGGGGGAGGTTCCACAAGTCGCAGTTGTCTTCAGACCACATAAAAAGACAGGCGTTCTTACATTGTGTAGAAGACCTGTTAAAAATGGGAGTGATTCATCCTGTTCCATTAAGAGAACAAGGGATGGGGTTCTACTCCAATCTGTTCATAGTTCCCAAAAAAGAGGGAACGTTCAGACCAATCCTAGATCTCAAGATCTTAAACAAATTTCTCAAGGTCCCATCGTTCAAGATGGAAACCATTCGAACTATCCTTCCTTCCATCCAGGAAGGTCAATTTATGACCACGGTGGATTTAAAGGATGCGTATCTACATATTCCTATCCACAAGGAACATCATCGGTTCCTAAGGTTTGCATTCCTGGACAAACATTACCAGTTCGTGGCGCTTCCTTTCGGATTAGCCACTGCTCCAAGGATTTTCACAAAGGTACTAGGGTCCCTTCTAGCGGTGCTAAGACCAAGGGGCATTGCAGTAGTACCTTACCTGGACGACATTCTGATTCAAGCGTCGTCCCTTCCTCAAGCAAAGGCTCACACGGACATTGTCCTGGCCTTTCTCAGATCTCACGGCTGGAAAGTGAACGTGGAAAGGAGTTCTCTATCCCCGTCAACAAGGGTTCCCTTCTTGGGAACAATTATAGACTCCTTAGAAATGAGGATCTTTCTAACAGAGGCCAGAAAAACAAAGCTTCTGGACTCTTGTCGGATACTTCATTCCGTTCCTCTTCCTTCCATAGCTCAGTGCATGGAAGTGATCGGGTTGATGGTGGCGGCGATGGACATAGTTCCTTTTGCGCGCATTCATCTAAGACCATTACAACTGTGCATGCTCAGTCAGTGGAATGGGGACTATACAGACTTGTCTCCGAAGATACAAGTAAATCAGAGGACCAGAGACTCACTCCGTTGGTGGCTGTCCCTGGACAATCTGTCTCAAGGGATGATGTTCCACAGACCAGAGTGGGTCATTGTCACGACCGACGCCAGTCTGATAGGCTGGGGCGCGGTCTGGGGATCCCTGAAAGCTCAGGGTCTTTGGTCTCGGGAAGAATCTCTTCTACCGATAAATATTCTGGAACTGAGAGCGATATTCAATGCGCTCCAGGCCTGGCCCCAGCTTGCGAGGACCAGGTTCATACGGTTTCAATCAGACAACATGACGACTGTTGCGTACATCAACCATCAGGGGGGAACAAGGAGTTCCCTAGCGATGGAAGAAGTAACCAAAATTATTCTTTGGGCGGAGTCTCACTCCTGCCACCTGTCTGCTATCCACATCCCAGGAGTGGAAAATTGGGAAGCGGATTTTCTGAGTCGTCAGACATTGCATCCGGGGGAGTGGGAACTCCATCCGGAAATCTTTGCCCAAGTCACTCACCTGTGGGGCATTCCAGACATGGATCTGATGGCCTCTCGTCAGAACTTCAAAGTTCCTTGCTACGGGGCCAGATCCAGGGATCCCAAGGCGGCTCTAGTGGATGCACTAGTAGCACCTTGGACCTTCAAACTAGCTTATGTGTTCCCGCCATTTCCTCTCATCCCCAGGCTGATAGCCAGGATCAAGCAGGAGAGGGCGTCGGTGATCTTGATAGCTCCTGCGTGGCCACGCAGGACTTGGTATGCAGATCTGGTGAATATGTCATCGGCTCCACCTTGGAAGCTACCTTTGAGACGAGACCTTCTTGTTCAGGGTCCGTTCGAACATCCGAATCTGGTTTCACTCCAGCTGACTGCTTGGAGATTGAACGCTTGATTTTATCGAAGCGAGGATTCTCAGATTCTGTGATCGATACTCTTGTTCAGGCCAGAAAGCCTGTGACTAGAAAGATTTACCACAAAATTTGGAAAAAATATATCTGTTGGTATGAATCTAAAGGATTCCCTTGGGACAAGGTTAAGATTCCTAGGATTCTATCCTTCCTCCAAGAAGGATTGGAAAAAGGATTATCTGCAAGTTCCCTGAAGGGACAGATTTCTGCCTTGTCGGTATTACTTCACAAAAAGCTGGCAGCTGTGCCAGATGTTCAAGCCTTTGTTCAGGCTCTGGTTAGAATCAAGCCTGTTTACAAACCTTTGACTCCTCCTTGGAGTCTCAATTTAGTTCTTTCAGTTCTTCAGGGGGTTCCGTTTGAACCCTTACATTCCGTTGATATTAAGTTATTATCTTGGAAAGTTTTGTTTTTAGTTGCGATTTCTTCTGCTAGAAGAGTCTCAGAATTATCTGCTCTGCAGTGTTCTCCTCCTTATCTGGTGTTCCATGCAGATAAGGTGGTTTTACGTACTAAACCTGGTTTTCTTCCAAAAGTTGTTTCTAACAAAAACATTAACCAGGAGATTATCGTACCTTCTCTGTGTCCAAAACCAGTTTCAAAGAAGGAACGTTTGTTGCACAATTTGGATGTTGTTCGCGCTCTAAAATTCTATTTAGATGCTACAAAGGATTTTAGACAAACATCTTCCTTGTTTGTTGTTTATTCAGGTAAAAGGAGAGGTCAAAAAGCAACTTCTACCTCTCTCTCTTTTTGGATTAAAAGCATCATCAGATTGGCTTACGAGACTGCCGGACGGCAGCCTCCCGAAAGAATCACAGCTCATTCCACTAGGGCTGTGGCTTCCACATGGGCCTTCAAGAACGAGGCTTCTGTTGATCAGATATGTAGGGCAGCGACTTGGTCTTCACTGCACACTTTTACCAAATTTTACAAGTTTGATACTTTTGCTTCTTCTGAGGCTATTTTTGGGAGAAAGGTTTTGCAAGCCGTGGTGCCTTCCATTTAGGTGACCTGATTTGCTCCCTCCCTTCATCCGTGTCCTAAAGCTTTGGTATTGGTTCCCACAAGTAAGGATGACGCCGTGGACCGGACACACCTATGTTGGAGAAAACAGAATTTATGTTTACCTGATAAATTTCTTTCTCCAACGGTGTGTCCGGTCCACGGCCCGCCCTGGTTTTTTTAATCAGGTCTGATATTTTATTTTTCTTTAACTACAGTCACCACGGTACCATATGGTTTCTCCTATGCAAATATTCCTCCTTAACGTCGGTCGAATGACTGGGGTAGGCGGAGCCTAGGAGGGATCATGTGACCAGCTTTGCTGGGCTCTTTGCCATTTCCTGTTGGGGAAGAGAATATCCCACAAGTAAGGATGACGCCGTGGACCGGACACACCGTTGGAGAAAGAAATTTATCAGGTAAACATAAATTCTGTTATCTATCTTAACATTCACCTCCAATTAGCAAAATGTAGGTATTGTATGGTGGTCGTATGTTGTGGAGAGGGTCTCCATAATAATAGATGTAGGGAACCTTGGTTAGGAAGGTTTTTAACTTAAGAATGCTCCTTAGGAGAGGAAGATTTAAAAAAAAAAAAAATGCTGGTAGTAAGGTTTTGAATGTAACTGGGGCCAGCAGAGACAGCAGAGAGATATTATATATATATATATATATATATATATATATATATTATATATATGTTACTCTCATATTGAGGGGGGATGCTTGGGATACTTATCTGAGGTATGAACTAAATGCACATCGGGAGTAAGAGCTTACGAAACGAAAATATATATGCAGTGTGATTCTATGCGAATTCTAGTGTTCTACAACCCTCCCATCGCAGAGCGATAACTATGGAGTTCTTAATGGTTCGAATGGCACAAGTGTAGGTAAGCAACAATTCAAAGATATAACTCTAAAATCACAAGAGTTGCTATAATCCCTAAAAGAGCTAATAAAAGTTTGAGCACAACATTTCTAGTACAGATATGCTGATATGACACATTGATTGATAGAGAGGTACAATACTATAGATATTACAATAAGAACAATATACATAAGGTGAATCCACTAGCCTGCACTAGTATAGCCTAACAAAACAAAAGACAGCATCTCCGCTGTTCTCTCAATAGAGCATGTGTATGATAGTGGATAATATCTTATATTCTAAACTGTGAGGTACTGCTTGTAAGGTTTGCAATAGGGGGAGATACAAAACAGGGACTAGAAATGCAGGGGGAAAACCATAAAAAATTATATAATCATGCAAGGCCAAAGTTCAGTATTACTCCTAACTAGGGGAGAAAGCTAAGAATATAATAATTTGGAGGTAGGTAGCCATCATTTGGGAGATCTATTATGTGTGAGTCAGAGTCTTAGCATGGTGCCAACATCCCCAAGACGTTAGAACCAAGTTACCCCACACCAGATCTAGCTGTGAGTGCAGAAAGTCACTGAAAAAGTTGGGGGAAAATATCTCTCGGAGCCCATGGGAGTAGCGGTGGGACTGCATAGGTCTTCAGGCATCCAAAATTAGCAACAGCTTCAATCAATGTTAAATAAGTATCCGTCTGCTGTATTGTCCCAAGTGTACAAGCTGCTTCTACTCTCACTAGCGCCTCTGCAATGCTGACAGTAGAAGAGTTCTCATCAAGCCCTTCCATATTCGTTTTGTGAGCCATGCTAGGTTCAGGCTCCCTCCATTGTCCTTACTGAGTGTTCAAAATGTCTGCTGTCTGGGAACGACGGGGCCCAACTGCGGCTCCCCGGGCCACAAAGGCATCAGTACTGGGATCGAGCACAGCAGGAAAAGGTGAGTCAGCTCTTTTGTGTAGAGCATCGAAAGAGGCCGTGTGGTGCCAGTCCAACCGAACAGACAGCTCTTCTAATAGCAAAGTGATGTACTCTATCTGCGTTAGTTCTAAAAGTAATCTATTGGGCTAAAGTAGGCCGCTGTTTTCTCCAAATATTGTGACGTCACCTGTAGTAATGAAAGTTACGGCTCTATCATAAATAGGTCACTCCTGTGTGTAATGATTTGCAGGTCTGCGGAATCCTTAGGGCGTATGGGGGTCAAATTAAAACTGTGACAATCGTTATCCGCCATCCTAGACCTGCCTTCCCTGTAGAACACCGTCCAGCGTTAGGAGGGTGGCAGGAGAGACGTAGCTATTAGAATTCTTGCTAATAATAATTCTATTGATGTCCCAGTTGCATCTTTATGACAATCTGCTTCCTTGATTACAGTTTTATAGCTTCTAAATTCTATATGTGGCAGCTCTGTAGAGATGCGTCCATTCTCTCTGCTAGTTGGCTCCGCCCCCCCCAGAGTATATTATTTTTAAATGGTACCAGTGTGTGCTTTTTTTCTCAGGGCTAGAGCTACAGGCTTTTCATCAATGGACTGGGAGATTTTCATTCCTTCTGCAACTCTCATATTGTTTGCTGCCCTTCTGATGGTCTTAGCAGATGTTATCTAAGACCCTGTTTTTCCCCACAGATCTGCTGGAGGTGAGGAAACGAACATCTTCATTGTGTTGGACAGCTTCATGCTGCATTCAGCATTAAGGTATGTACAGCCATTTGCTTCTGGGGAGACTGAAGTATCTCAGAACAGACTGGCAATTATTTCCTATACTGAGAAGGGGTAATCAATTTGCACAGGGTAAAATTGTGTGTATGGGTATCCCCTATTTTATTAAGTGAAGTTCAGCATGTGCTATCAGTGCCCTAATAAAGGATTAACCCGGAGGATGTGTTTAGATGTGGGCTTGACGCTGGGAGTTTGTGGCAGCCTTTACCCGTGTGTCCGAACATTAACTGACTAATCGAATGGTTGGACAGGGGAGTGTGTTGTGTTTTGAGAGGGCACATTGGCACTGTACTATTCTAATAGTTTGCATGATTCTGACATTTTTTATTATCCCATGCGGTTCTACAGTTGCCGGGGACTTAATTCCGCCCACGATGGGCGGGGCTTATCATTTTGCGCGCTTAGACGCGCAGTTGCTATCCGGATCCTGACTTTTGGCATGTCTCTGTGCTCCGGTGTGGCCTAAGTCAGCTTGTGTTTGCAAATCTCACAAGCGGTCTTAGGAGCGCTGTTCACGGAGGTTTACTCAGTGACTTGTGGGGACAGGTAGGGACCTGCAGCAGAGCTGTGGCAAGGTGCAAGTTTAATTTAGTCCCTAAGGCGTTATGCACAATTAGAATGTTCAGATACAGGAAAATCTTTTAAAAGTGTTGTGGTGTTTTCCCTGTTATTGCATGTTTATGCGGAGCAGTTAAATCCTATACAGCTTTAATTGTTAAAGACACAGTACATTCGTTTTTTTAGCAAATTTGATCAAAGTTCTTGCTTTTTATTTGTTAATTACAGTACCACGACCAATATTGCTATTGCTTGTTTTTTGTCATGGCTGACCTTCAGGAAAGTACATGTTCTATGTGTTTAGTTGCCAATGTGGAACCCCCTATTCCTTTTTGTCCCTTGTAGTGAGAGGGCTTTACAGTTTAAAGAACAAATTTTCTTTAATGCAAGTATATCTAAGGATGCTTCTCAGCCTGATGAGACTCAGGGTATGCCGCAACTTTCTCCCCAAGCGTCACAACCTTTAACGCCCGCTCAGGCGACGCCGTGTTCTTCAACTGTGTCCACTTCATTTACTCTGCAGGATATGGCTGCAGTTATGTCATCCACTCTTTCAGAAGTTTTATTTAAATTGCCAGCTTTACAAGGCAAACGCAGTAGGACAGAGGCCCATGTGGTCCCTACGACTACTGATGCTTTGATGGCTATCTCCGATGTACCCTCCCAGGGCTCTGAATTGGGGGGTAGGGAGGCCCTGTCTGAGGGGGAACTGTCTGACTCAGGAAGTGCATTACCCCAAACAGACTCGGACGTCATGTCCTTCAGATATAAACTTGAACACCCACCTTTTGCTACGAGAGGTTTTGGTGACTCTGGATGACTGTGACTCTATTGTGGTCCCACCAGAGAAATTGAGTAAGATGGACAGATACTTAGAGGTCCCTTCTTATTCCGATGTTTTTCCAGTTCCTAAGAGAATTTTGGAAATTAATGCTAGGGAATGGGAAAGACCGGGTATTCCGTTCTCACCTTCCCCTATTTTTAAGAAAATGTACCCTATAGCTGACACCGTTCGGGACGATCCCTAAGGTGGAGGGAGCTATCTCTACCCTGGCGAAGCGTGCAACTATCCCTATCGAGGACAGTTGTGCCTTCAAAGACCCCATGGATAAGAAGTTGGAGGGTTTTCTTAAAAAAAAACAACTCCACGTTCATAAAGGGTTTTTATTGCAACCGGCAGCCTGCATTGTAACAGTCACGACTGCGGCTGCTTTTTGGTTTGACGCTATAGAAGAGTCTCTTAGGTCTGAGACTTCTTTGGAGGAAATACAGGATAGAATTAAGGCCCTTAAGCTGGCTAATTCTTTTATTACGGATGCTTCCTTTCAGATCACCAAATTGGCGGCTAAGAGTTTGGGATTCTCCATCTTAGCACGAAGAGCCTTATGGTTAAAATCTTGGTCTGCGGATGTGTCCTCTAAATCCAAGCTTTTGGCTATCCTTTCAAAGGAAAGACTCTGTTCGGGCCTGACTTGAAAGAGATCATTTCTGACATTATGGGAGGTAAGGGTCACCTCCTCCCTCAAGATAAAACATCTAAGCAAAGGGGACGACAGAGTAATTTTCGTTCCTTTCAAAATTTCAATGGAGTCCCCTCTTCCTCTTCCGCTAAACAGGAAGGGAATTATGCACAAGCCAAGTCCACCTGGAGACCCAACCAGGCTTGGAAGAAGGGTAAACAAGCCAAGAAGCCCTTCTACTACTACCAAAACAGCATGAAGGGGCGGCCCCCGATCCGGGACCGGACTAGTAGGTGTCAGACTTTCTCTCTTTGTCTAGGCTTGCATAAGAGACGTTCAGGATCCCTGGACACTAGAAATTGTGTCTCAAGGGTATCAGTTGGAGTTAAAATTCCTTCCCCAGAGGAAGATTTCTTCTTTCACGATTGTCTGTCGACCAGACAAAAAGAGACCTTCTTACGCTGTGTAAGAGACCTTTCCTCCATGGGAGTAATATGCCCTGTTCCAATTCAGTAGCAGAACAGGGGCAGGGGTTTTACTCAAATCTTTTTGTGGTTCCCAAAAAAGAGGGAACGTTCAGACCCATTTTAGATCTCCAAATGTCTAAACAAATTTCTGAGTTCCATCCTTCAAGATGGAAACTATTCGGACCATTCTTCCATTGATCCAGAAAGGTCAATATATGACTACCGTGGATTTGAAGGATGCATACCTTCATATTCCTATCCAGAGATCATCACAAGTTCTTGAGGTTTGCCTTTCTGGACAACCATTTTCAGTTAGTGGCCCTTCCTTTCGGTCTAGCCACGGCACCCAGAGTTTTCACAAAGGTTCTAGGGTCTCTGCTAGCGGTTCGCAGGCCGCGGGGCATTGCAGTGGCGCCTTATCTGGACGATATTCTGATCCAGGCATCTTATCAACTAGCAAAGTCTCATACCGACATCGTCCTATCCTTTCTACGGACTCAAGGGTGGAAGGTGAATCTGGAAAAGAGTTCCTTTCCTAGGAACTCTAATCGACTCTCTATCTATGAAGATCTTTTTGACGGAAGTCAGAAAGTTGAAGATTCTGAATACATGCCGAACCCTTCAGTCCAATCCTCGGCCGTCAGTGGCTCAATGCATGGAGGTAATTGGATTGATGGTGGCAGCAATGGACATCATTCCGTTTGCTCGTTTTCATCTCAGACCTCTTCAACTGAGCATGCTCAGACAATGGAATGGAGATTATGCAAATTTGTCTCCTCAAATAGATCTTGATCAGGAGACAAGGGACTCTCTTCTTTGGTGGTTGTCGTCGGATCATCTGTCCCAAGGGACATGCTTCTGCAGACCCTCTTGGGTGATAGTGACAACGGACGCCAGCCTGATAGGATGGGGTGCAGTCTGGAACTCCCTGAAGGCTCAGGGTGTGTGGACTCTCTACTTCCCATCAATATTCTGGAGTTGAAAGCCATATTCAATGCGCTTCAGGCTTGGCCTCAGTTGGCTTCGGCCAAATTCATCAGATTCCAGTCGGACAACATCACGACTGTAGCTTACATCAATCATCAGGGTGGAACAAAGAGTTCCTTAGCGATGACAGAAGAGTAACCAAGATAATTCAGTGGGCGGGAGCTCACTCTTATCTTTTGGCAATCTACATCCCAGGAGTGGACAACTGGGAGGCGGATTTTTTGAGCAGACAGACATTTCATTCGGGGGAATGGGAACTTCATCCGGAAATTTTTGCCAATCTGGTTCTCAGATGGGGCAGGCTGGATCTTATGGAGTCTCGTCAGAATGCCAAGCTTCTTATCTTATATTTCATTCCGATAAGATAGTGTTGCGTACCAAACCTGTTTTTTTTCCTAAAGTGGTTTCCAACAAAAATATTAATCAGGAAATTGTTGTTCCTTCCTTGTGTCCTAACCCTTCTTCTAAGAAGGAGTGTCTGTTACATAATTTGGATGTAGTCCGTGCCTTGAAGTTCTACTTGTAGGTGACTAAGGATTTTCGTCAAACATCTTTTTCTCTTGTTAAGTGTATCCAGTCCACGGATCATCCATTACTTATGGGATATTAACTCCTCCCCAACAGGAAGTGCAAGAGGATTCACCCAGCAGAGCTGCTATATAGCTCCTCCCCTAACTGCCATTACCAGTCATTCTCTTGCACCCAGCGAATAGATAGGATGTGTGAGAGGACTGTGGTGATTATACTTAGTTTCATACCTTCAATCAAAAGTTTGTTATTTTATAATAGCACCGGAGTGTGTTATTCCTTCTCTGGTAGAATTTGAAGAAGAATCTACCTGAGTTTTTCTATGATTTTAGCCGGAGTAGTTAAGATCATATTGCTGTTTCTCGGCCATCTGAGGAGAGGTAAACTTCAGATCAGGGGACAGCGGGCAGATTAATCTGCAAAGAGGTATGTAGCAGCTTATTATTTTCTGACAATGGAATTGATGAGAAAATTCTGCCTTACCGATATAATGTAAACTCAGCCTTAAATGCAGTAGCAGCAACTGGTATCAGGCTGTCATGTATGTATATTTTACACTTCAGTATTCTGGGGAATGGCACTTCACTGGAATTATACTGTATGCATAAAACTTTAGCCTAATTTGCAGGGACTAGCAACAGGCTTTTTAATAACACTCAATTTATTAATGTTAAACGTTTTTTGCTGGCATGTAAAATCGTTTAATTTTCTGAGGTACTGGGTGAAAAAATGTTTTGGGCACTATTTTTTTTCCACTTGGCAGTCGTTTTATTTAATTTATGACAGTTTACTGATCTCTCTCACTGTTATGTGTGAGGGGGAGGGGCCTTTTTTGGTGCTTTTGCTACGCATCAAAAAATTCAGTTAAACATGTCTGATTCAGAGGAAGATATCTGTGCTATATGTGCTAAAGCCAAAGTGGAGCCCAATAGAAATTTATGTACTAACTGTATTGATGCTACTTTAAATAAAAGTCAATCTGTACAAATTGAACATATTTCACCAAACAACGAGGGGAGAGTTATGCCGACTAACTCGCCTCACGTGTCAGTACCTGCATCTCCCGCTCGGGAGGTGCGTGATATTGTAGCGCCGAGTACATCTGGGCGGCCATTACAAATCACATTACAGGATATGGCTACTGTTATGACTGAAGTTTTGGCTAAATTACCAGAACTAAGAGGTAAGCGTGATCACTCTGGGGTGAGAACAGAGTGCGCTGATAATATTAGGGCCATGTCAGACACTGCGTCACAATTTGCAGAACATGAGGACGGAGAGCTTCATTCTGCGGGTGACGGTTCTGATCCAAACAAACTGGATTCTGATCCAAACAAACTGGATTCATATATTTCAAATTTTA